>NC_079172.1:45767745-45867745 GCF_947568905.1 Ostrea edulis
ATATGACTGTTTTATTTTGATTAGAAGACTCACTGACGTCATGCAATGCAGGACTACTGACTAGAGAACTTAATATTCTCTTTAAATGACATCTCCAAGTTATTCTGCATTCCCTTTGTGGCTGGTGCATTTTCAAATGTTTCTAATTTTGTTCACTTTGATGTATATTTCATAAACAAGAAACACACATTCTCTGTGGCATGCTGTATGTTGAATACAGAAGAACACACTATTGCCATTTATAACATGTTCTAGAGGAACCCATATATCCCATCCCAACTTTAATTTTGAATTATGAAAAAAAATACAGAATATATTCCTTTCTTAATAAACAGAACTGTATAACAATATCATTACAATAAAGACTAGTTAATTATCATTATAAATGCTAATGCTCTCTCTCTGTCTCTCATTTATATAAAATACATTGTCATCTTATATAGAAAACCCATGTCCCCTTCCAACCTTCTTGTGACAAAACCATAGAACAGTTGGTCATTAACCTTCTGGTGTGGCTTTAAAGGTAATTCATTCCAGGCTTGAATTCATATCTAAACTCAATGAGTTGAATTACTGTCAAAAGCTTATCTGCCTATCATGCATGTGGTTTAGATGATGAAGAGTGTAAAATGATCTGTTATATAAGCATGTATTTGTGTACATTGCATATACTATTAAGTACACAGTACTGGTCCCCAAGCGTAATAAATTTTAAATGTTTGTTGGTCTTCAAATAATAAGAAATATGTCTTGGCAATTTTTTGTTGTGCATGTTCTGTGCCAAGTAATCCACATGTAAATTACAAATTATACAACTACATTGGATGCATCGAAATACATTTTAAATGACCCATTCTCAGCCTAAGGAAAGAAATTTTCAATGGCATACATGTATTGTAATGGGTGCAGTGTAAACACACACAGAGCAAGGCTTTATTTGCTTTGTCATTGAGTGTAGGAAATTTGATGACCATGTCATTATTGTATGCCGTTACGACATACAAGCCCGGCTTGCTGTACATGCACTTATGCATGAGGTAATGCATCAGCAACCCGACTAAGTCTTATGTTCCTATCTTACATTGTATAACTCCTACAAATCTGTTCATTCCTACTGAGAAAATAAAAATTCATTGTACACTGGTCACATTCAACTGAAACCCAGCACACTGTAGTCTACCAGGACATAAAAACAGACCCAGAACTCGATCAGCAACCCACAGTCACATAATGTGACGCACAGAAAACACTAAGTCATTGTTACACTATTATAACAACTGTGAAACCTCACGTCTCAGTCTTTACAGGATAACGTCAGTAGTGTCTGTATACAGTAACATCACTACAGACAGACTGTATATAATAACATCACTGGGGTGTCTGTATATATAATAATATCATTGCAGTGTCTCTATATAATATAACATCACTGATGTGATCAAAGCATTAATCTGCTCAAATTTATCACACGAATAAAACCAGCTACCATATTTCTTTAACAAAATTATGATACCCCATGGACAATGAATTTTACAAACTTAAGTAGGATTAACATTTAAAATTTGATCCAGGACAATATACATCTGTTTTTACTTGAAGATATTCTGCTTTTATTAAGATATCTTTTTCCCCCAATGAAAACCCAATTGTTTTAGGAGTGTATATATATTTCCTGTGTTTATAAGTGAGATTAGCATTTTTGGGAAATTCAGTGTACCTAGTAAATACTAAATTTTTGGGTTACTCAGCAAGTTGTTGATAAAAATTATATGAAATGCACCTGAGTAATGTGTCCTTTCACATGACCCCTGGACATTATGACAGATCACTGGTCACTATAGACAGACTTATGATTTGTTTAGTATCAATTTTCTTTACAGACAGCTTATCTGCCTATACATTACACAGATTTATCCAAGATAAAAACATCTGAATTACTCAATTAATTCAAATTATAACAACTCCTTCTACAAAACGAGCATAATTCAAAAATTCACAAGGCCTTCTATTGAGTCATTTGAAATTTAAATGTTTGCTTACTAGACATAAAAGATTGCATACACTTTAAAAAATTGTGTGGGAGACAAACAGGGAAATCTTAATTCAGTCATGTAATTGTATGCAGTATGACTCTAAGCCAGGTTGGGAAAAAATTCTCCTGTTATCTAAATAGTGTTTAACTTGTTAATCCTATGTCCTCCTATGCAATACCAATCCCAACCAGTTAGATATTATAACACTGACACATGTACAGGGATTTCTAGCACAAATTACATACACTCATGATGTTATGTGGTGAAGGTTTGACCTGTGTATTGAGTTATGGCAGGTGCCCTAAGAACACATCTACAGGTAACCCATATCTCAAAGGCTCCACGCCCTATGTTCACTCTCCACTCAACCGGTTCAACATTTAGATATATGAACACATGGGAAGCAATGATTCATTATTCTCAATATGAATAACTGAACACATAAATTCTATTCATTGTAATACAGGATTTGAAGTGTCAGCAAGTAAAAGTGCATCTTTTCACTGTTTTAAATTGTTTTGGATTCACACATAATCTGCAGATTTATCAGCCGTGTTGTTAATACTGCAACATTTATTTTTTGACAATTTTAACTACAATGTGATGATGTGTTGTTGTTGTTGTTTTTTGGGGTTTTTTTCATATTCATTAATATAGTACCAAAAGAGCACTCTACATAGCCCTTACAACTAATAGTACTCCAAGTTAGCATTTTGTGTTTATTCACCTGTGCAGTGTATAGCGTACGTTTCGCGTTTTGTTTATAAACAGAAAAACCCACCTCATTCCACACTGGGTTTAGATTTGATTTGATCACCTCAGTTTTCTTCTTTATTCCTGTTAATAAGACATCACATGTCCATTAGCATCTCAAGAAAAACGAATACACGGCTGAGTTCACACCAGGTATTATGTACAGCAAACTTACCTTGGAATTCGATAGATACGTAAGGATCGCTTTCTCCAAATTTTTCCGCGTTGGGGACATTTGTGGCCTTAATGACCACCACTTGCAGAGACATGGCGACTTTTCACTCCAATTTTACCTTCGCATCTTCCTCTCTTCCTCAAATATTGTTCACAAATCACTTCAAGCCACTCTCTGCAAAATAAGATCAGTCGGCAAGTCGCACCCCTCTTCCGGAAACTTTTCGGAAATTGTTTCTTCGTTGTAGCGAATCGATGACTTCCGAATGATGACGAAGACATTTGGCGCGAAAATTAATTTTGTTTTTCCTGAGTGGCTACAACTTTAAAAAATAAGGTTGGAGTCACGTGTCGGATGTGTTTCGATGGTGCTTTGATAAATTTGACCTTTCTCGGTTTTTCTCTCACAATTTACATTGTAGACTCACCGTTTTGGAGCGTTTCAAATGTAAAAACATTTGTGTTTGTTGACTATACAGGTTGTGTATTGACTACTCTTGAATGACCGTTGACTTACAGACCTCAAACTGAAATTTACACTTAATCTCAAATGTTTACGCATTAAACTGTAAATTTTACTTTTCATGATATTATATATATAGTATATATCATATATATATAGTCGACTGACCAGTTTCGGTGACCTCAGTGCTAAACCGCGATTTTCTCATATATAGATCACTTGGATTAAATAAATACGCAATACACCTACCTTTAAAGTTATTAAATTCCTTTACTTTCATCCAAAAATTCCAATTTCATTGGTACGTTAAGAGATTATATTTTCGTAACAAAAAAACGTCACTTTATGGCCATTGTTAATATAGGTTTGCCAAAAGTTTGTAACTGTTAAAATGTATATATACAGGAGGAATGTGCAACTAAACGTCAATGAATAAAATAACCTAGTGTAGAATTCTAGACTTTTGGTATATCAATTTGAAGGTTTGCTTGAAAAAGTAATTAGTAAATGGGCTTATTTTTGGGATGCTCGTGTTGATTTTTTGCATACTCTTCTTCTAGTGGTTCATTTTCAGAACGTACTCTATATATGTTTGCAAACACTACGGCGAAATTGATGACGCAATCTACACCCGGTTCCAACGACAACACGCACACGTAAACAAAAGGTCACCGATTCTGGTCAATCACCGAAATTGGGCAGTCGACGATATATATACAAAGTTTCATCAAAATCTATGACATATACTCGTTTATAACAACCATGTATGCTGTATGCCCGAGAGGGCCCTAATTTGGAAATAATCATATTCTATTCTATTCTATTCTATACCGTGGCAATCGCATTTTACCAGTCTTGATATGTAAACTTGACACTTTCATATTGTAAAATTTACACATTATCCTGTCAAATTACACATTATCTGTTACACCATGATCTGTAAATTTTGAACTTTAGTCTGTCAAATTTACACTTTAATTCAAATCTGTAAATTTTACACATTTTACAGATGACTTCAGATTATTTAAAGTGTAAATTTGACAGATTTGAAAAAGATCAAAACCATAAGTAACTGAATTGTTGCTTACATCCTATGAATTCATGGCCGTATTTAATTGGATTGACGACAATTTATAATTGATTCATTTAACGAGAGCGATGATTTATTTTGCGCACTTCACCTGAATTGCTCCCTCCACTAATTTTCATTATCGAGCGCAATAAGTAAATGTTTTGGGGGGAAGGTCCATGTGTTTGGTTTGGTGCGCACATTAATTGAATGTCTTCAAATCAATAATTAAAATCGGTTGGTAGAGCGTTCGCTTCGTAACAGGAAGGCCATGGCCACATCAAACCTAAGACATTGCTTAGAATAGATAGATTGATTGATATTGTTTAATTACGTCACTCTCCCGAATATTTCGCTTACACGGAGACGTCACCATTGCCGGTGAAGGGCTGCAAAATTTAGGCCTATGTTCGGCGCTTACGGCCATTCAGCAGGGATCTTTATCGTGCCACACCTACTAGAACACGGGGCCTTGGTTTTTGCGATCTCATAACTCCTATAAGGAATACAAAATAGAGCTAACACGGATCCCTCCATATATACCAGAGGTAGGATCAGGCGCCTAGGGGGGGGGGGTAAGCACCCCTTGTCAACAGGTCACACCCGCCGTGAGCCCTATATCTTAATCAACGGAGTAATCAATAGCCTAACAATCGGTATGAAACAAGTCAGACAGTATTTGATCCCGTGGGGATCCGGGTTAGAGTAGGTCCTCAGGATCCCCTTGTTTGTTGTAAGAAGCGACTAAATGGGGCGGTCCTTCGGATGAGACCACAAAAACCGAGGTCCCGTGTCACAGCAGGTGTGGCACGATAAAGATCCCTCCCTGCTCAATGGCCATAAGCTCCGAGCATAGCCTAAATTTTGCAGCCCTTCACCGGCAGTGGTGACTTCTCCATATGAGTGAAATATTCTCAAGAGAGGCGTAAAACAATCAATCAATCAATCAGACAGCATTTGACCCAATGATAGGTTGTATTGGCAAACGAGACCATTATAACGGCCATAGAATTGACTTTAAGGTATTCAATGAATAACGAACGGAACGGATAATGAACAATTTTGAAGGACTTTTAAAAATAAACATAAATGGCTATTGTGGAATAGTGTTGAAAATGAAGTAGGTGAAATTCACGTGACTGGTAAATGACTAGAAGCTGGCTTTTTTGCACTTGATACTTTTTTAAGAGTTATCTGCCGTTTGTAAAATAAGAAAAATCTAATTTTCTAAAAATGTGTGTGGTAAATGATTAATTTCATTTCATATTTTCATAAAGAGAAAGATTATGTAACTTTCTATCAAGAGATTTGTATGAAAATATAATTTCTTTTAAAAATATTGTATCAAAACATGTTCTTTCCATATATTTCAATGTTAAATTCTAGGTAAAATAACTCAAGCAGTAGACAAAATTTTGAAAATTTCTATAGTGAATTATTTCTATTTGATGAACCCTTCAGAATGATGCAATGTTTACAAAAACCCCACCATCCATTTCCTAGATATGAAATATGGTTGTTTTACATTAAATACCTTTAGCGAGACTGTTGAAACCCCTTTAACACCAACTTGTTTATCAGTTGCCTGCCTCGATTTAAAAGCTGATAATACACAGAACAAGCTCTTGCGTATCGAATCAGTTGAGAGATATAAACACCATCTGCAAGTGATAATGGAATATTACTACATACATATGGGAAGTTAACGACGGAGAAGCTGAAATCATCCCGTTTGTCAAGTTGTTAGGTTGCCGTCAACATCCATCCCCAATAAAATACCTAAGTACAAACCGGATGTGGAAGACTCTGTGGTGTCTTTTAGTTCAAGTTCACTAGGCTATATCGAATCGATATATGAATGAAAATGATTATTGTTAATAGATAAAATGTCGTTGATGTATCTAAATGTCGAGTTGAAGGCCACACCAAGAGATTTTTTTCTTCTCATGTAGTATTAAGCTTTTGAATAAACTCTGCTTCATAGAAATTTAAAAACATGCAAGTCGGCTAACAAACGAGCACAATTCGTGCTCATGGGAATTTTAACAGACTGTTGGAAGACATTATCACCAAAGACTACAAAGATATTGTCAATGAGAAACTCCAGCATATTTTTTTTAAAATTTTATCTGCAGGTTAAGCGTGGAATGAGGGTGATGTTTAACAACGTCATTTTTTGGATGACTGGTCACTAGATATGAATATATGTTTGCCTTTTTATTGAAGAATCAACTGTCTATGATGTCAAAAAGTCTACATAGTCTTTAATTTATCTTGAGGAATGGTCGTGTAAAGTGTTGAAATTACATACGTCTTGATGTTGTTGATTTGAGAAGTTTTGCGATTTCAACTTTAGAATTTTTTTTAGAATCTACATTTGATTTACACCACTTCTGGCATAAGTTGTGGCACAGTACATTTGAAGTTTTTCCTTCACAGCTGTTTATATTTTTGTGAAGTAGTGTAAAATTTACATATTGTAAAATATGCAAATTTTACAGATTAATGTGTAAATTTTACAGATACCTTTTATTTTCATTTCCAAAGTTCAGTCTGTAAAATTTACACTCTAGATAGTCTGTAAAATTATGTATGTATGATTTGTGTACGTCATAAGTTTTTTAATCGAGGCAGGCAAGGGATTCAATCATCTCGTATAAAATCAATTTCGCAAATTCCATGACAGTTATAACTATCTAATTTACCAATACAGCTTGTCACTTAGTGAAATGCTGCCTGTCGTGATTCATGCCGGCCGTTCTTTACAATCAATTTTGACTACATACGGATGATCAAGATATAGGGCTCACGGCAGATGTGACCGGTCAACAAGGGATGCTTACTTCCCCGGGTTCTTGATCCCGCCACTGGTGTGTCCAGGGGTCTGTGTTTACCCTACTCTTACATTTGTATTCTTTATAGCAATTATGAGATTGCCCACTGTTCTTAGATCTTCACCTTTTCATTATTACATCGATTTCTCAGTACATTTATGTCACTTTGTCAGTTCTTTATGTAAGTTTGTCATATCATTATGTCGACATATCAGATCATTATACTGGTAAAGGGGCATGGGCACGCTTTGGGCTGCAAATTTTCAAATTTTATTTTTTTCATTTGTAATGTTTAAAATTTCTAATGGTCAGCAAAAGGTCGAGTAACAGGTGAGACACAGCACTCACATTTCTTTGTTATGTAAATGAGACTCTTTCCGAGTTCAAGAGAGATGTCTCTTTTGATTTTTAAAAATGCAAACGGAATGCTCCCCAAAAACGGAGGCGTGTCAAAATTGTGTGACATGACAGAAATCGGAAGTGAAGAGATGCATTTTCGTCTTCCGATGCACACACATGTACAGTATGAATGAAAAATACAAACATCTTATACATATATATGTATACTATTCTTAGCTCACCTGAACCGAAGGTTCAAGTGAGCTTTTCTGATCGCTTTTTGTCCGTCGTCTGTCTGTCTGTTAAACTTTTCACATTTTCGACTTCTTCTCCAGAACCACTGGGCCAATTTCAACCTAACTTGGCCAAAAGCATCCTTGGGTGAAGGGCTTTCAAGTTTGTTCAAATGAAGGACCATGTCCCTTTCAAAGGGGAGATAATCACAAAAATGCAAAAATAGGGTGGGGTCATTTAAAAATCTTCTTCTCGAGAACCACTGGGCCAGAAGAGCTGAAATTTACCTGAAAGCTTCCTGACATATTGCAGATTCAAGTCTGTTCAAATCATGGGCTCCGGGGGTTGGATGGGGCCACAATAGGGGTTCAAAGTTTTACATACAAATATATGGGGAAAATCTTTAAAAATCTTCTTCTCAAGAACCACTGAGCCAGAAAAGCTGATTTTTACATGAAAGCTTCCTGACATAATGCAGATTCAAGTTTGTTCAAATCATGGGCCCCTGGGGTTGGATGGGGCCACAATAGGGGATCAACGTTTTACATACAAATATATAGGAAAAATCTTTAAAAATCTTCTTCTCAAGAACCACTGAGCCAGAAAAGCTGATTTTTACATGAAAACTTTCTGACATAGTGCAGATTCAAGTTTGTTCAAATCATGGGCCCCTGGGGTAGGATGGGGCCACAAGGGGGGTCAAAGTTTTACATACAAATATATAGTTAAAATCTTTTTCTCAATAACCACTGAGTCAGAAAAGCTGATATTTACAAGAAAACTTTCTGACATAGTACAGATTCAAGTTTGTTCAAATCATGGCCCCCGGGGGGTATTAAAAGGGCCACAAGTGGGGGGGGTTCAAAGTTTTACGTACAAATATAGGAAAAAGCTTTAAAAATCTTCTTCTCAAGAACCATTGGGTCAAAGAAGTTGACTTTTACATGAAAGCTTTCTGACATAGTGTAGATTCAAGTTTGCAAAGGGTAGTTTGAGCCATAATAGGGACTAAGGTTTTACATGCAAATATATATGGAAAGTCTTCAGATATGGGCCAAGGTGATTCAGGTGAGCGATGTGGCCCATGGGCCTCTTGTTTAAATTTATGTTGTCAAACAAATCTACAAGAGTTACTGTTCAACACGGTAGAGACAATCTCCTCTACATGTTCAGCCATTTCGATCATGTGCATTTACTACGAGAAGGTCATAGGCGGGAGTAGGCATTGGTCATGTCTTTAACTGTAAGAGATATCTCTTAAAGTTAGAGAGATATCTCTATTACATTTTCTGAAAGAGATATCTCTTTAACTTTAAGAGATATATCTCATTGTTAATCACTTACTTAGGCCTGTCGCTCCGTGAGGAACATAGCCCATCGACGACAGTCCTCCAACGAACACGATTCTGGACTGCTTTTACTGCGTCGTGCCAGGTCATGCCTCTGAGTCACTCTTCCAGGTGTTTCTTGGACTTCCCCTCTTTCTCTTGCCCTGCAGGTTCCAGGTCAGGGCCTGGCGTGTGGTGCTGGATGGTGGCTTAATTCCTTAGAGTGTGTCCAATCCAGCCCCATTTCCTCCGTCTGAGTTTGTCTAATGGTTTCTGTCCCGCTCTCTTCCATAGTTCTCCATTTGTGATCTTTTCAGGCCATCGGATGTTGAAGATGCGCCTGAGACAGGTGTTGTAAAATGTCTGGATCTTCTGAAGGGTTGTTTTGGTTGTTCTCCATGTCTCTGCTCCATACAGTAAGTTGAGGATCCGCAGTTTGGTAGTAATGCGAATGTTCTTTGAGGCCCAGCTGTTCTTTAGCATGGTAAACGCAACTCTTGCCTTGCCGATTCTTGACTTGATGTCACGGTCTGTGCGCCCCCTCCCCTCCCCCTCCCCCCCCTGTCTGTCCATCACACTCCTCGGGTAAATGAAGGACTCAACTTCTCTGATGGGCTCACCACCAACTGTGACTGGTAATTGGACAGTTGTGTTGATCTTCATCAATTCAAGTTGATCTCGAGTCCCGCTCCTGCTGATGTTGTTACAAGGTGAGTTGTTCTATCCTGCATCTGACTGTGGTTGTGCGAAAGGAGAGCCAGGTCATCGGCAAAGTCGAGATCGTCGAGTTGCGTCAGGAATGTCCACTGTATACCATTGTTCCTGCCTGATGTGGTAGTCCTCATGATCCAATCAATAACCAAGAGGAAGAGGAATGGTGACAGCAGACATCCTTGTCGAACTCAAAACTCTCGGACATCTGACCAGCATGGGCCACCCTGCATGTCATGCCTTGGTAGGTGCTACGAATCAGGGAGACGCAAGCTTCTCGGGTACTCCATAGTGCCTCAGTATTTTCCACAGTGTCTCACGATCCATGCTGTCGAACGCTTTCTCGTAGTCGATGAAGTTGATACAGAGGGAGGACTTCCACTCCAGTGATTGTTCGATGATGATGCGCAGACTGGCTATCTGGTCAGCACATGATCTGTTGCTACTAAAATCAGCTGCCTGCTGATCACGGAGCTTTGGGTCCACAGCCTCTTTCATCCTCTCGAGAATGATTCTGCTGAGGACATTGCCAGGCACTGACAGGAGCATAATTTCCCGGTAGTTACTGCAGTCTCTCAAATCTCCCTTCTTTGGCAGCTTGATAGGGATGCCTCCTTTCCATTCCTCCGGGATGTTCTCTTCCATCCAGATCTTCTTGAAGAGGTTTTGCAAGATGTTTAAAACAGCTGTCTCTGTATCAGCTTTGATGGCTTCCGCTGGTATCTCGCCAGGCCCCACCGCTTCTTAAATGTGGTAATTGCTCTCCTCATCTCTGTCTTTGTTGGCTTGTCGCAGTTGATCGGGAGATCTGTATCGGCTGCATGTTGTCAAAGTTAATCAGATATCTTTCAAAGACAAATATATATCTCTCAAAGATAAAGAGATATATATTTTTCGAATTAATAGTGAAATAGTTTGTCATAGATATCTCTTTAACTTAAAGAGAGATCTCTATCTTAAAGAGATATCTCTCTAAGTGAAAGAAATATCCCTCAAACTAAGAGAGATATCTCCAATATAAAGAAACATATCTTACTTTAATGAGATATCTCTCAAAGTTAAGAGGTATTTCTTAACCTTAAAGAGATAGCTCTTTATTTTAAAGAGATATCCCTCTAAGTGAAAGAGATGTCTCTCACACCAAGTGAGATATCTCTAATTTAAAGAGATATATCTTACCTTAAAGAAATATCTCTTTATCTTAAAGACATATCCCTCTAAGTGAAAGATATATCTATCAAACTAAGTGAGATATCTCTAATTTAAAGAAATATCTTTTACTTTAAAGATATATATCTCTTAAAGTTAACAGATATCTCTCAAAGTTGAGAGATATCTCTTAACCTTAAGATATATCTCTGTAAAGTGAGAGATATCTCTTTAAATTAGATATATATCTCTAATAATCAGTTAAAGAAATATCCCTTTTTCGAATAAACAGTAAAACAGCTTGCCATATAAAACGGCTTGTGATAATGCACAAGTAAACATATTTTATACGGTATACTGAATTTAATTGGAAGTCAATGAAGGTTAATTTAGCACAGATATCGCTGCTGTATTTTTCACACGTTCCAGTTTGTTGTGGCACTGTTTGCAGGGGCGGATCCAGGAATTGGGATTAGGGGGCGTAACTTTATATGAGGCAGGGGATCTGGGGCCGTCTTGTATGATTGATTGTATTTTGCTTAACGTCTCGCTCGAGAATTTTTTACTCATATGGAGACATCACCAAGACCGGTGAAGTGCTTAAAATTTAGGCTTATATGCTCGGCGCTTATTGAGCAGTGAGAGTTCTTTAGCGTGCCACACCTACTGTGACACGGGACATCCGTTTTACACGTGACATTCACACCTGATGCCGAGCGTTTGGCGATGGAATTGTCACTACCCGTTTTAACGACTTGGGTCTGTCGCGGCCGGGATTCGAACCCCGGCCTACCGCATGTGCGGGGCGAACGCTCTAACCTCTCCGCCACCACGGCAGTCTGTCTTGTATGTATGGAGCGCCAAATTAACATAAACTCAAATAATTGAAGATATCTTCAATTATTCGAAGATATTATCAATTCAATTATTGCTCTCTTTAATTGAATTAATGCGCGCATTAAATCAATTATTGCTCTCATCAAATGAATCAAAGCGCGCTTCAATTCAATTATTGCTCTCATCATATTGAATCAATGCGCGCATCAATTGAATTAACGAGAGCAATAATAGATTTAATGCGCGCATTAATTCAATTATTGCTCTCTTCAATTCAATTGATGAGCGCATTAATTGAATTTTTGAGAGCAATAATAGATTTGATGCGCGCATTAATTCAATTATTGCTCTTTTCAATTCAATTGACGAGAACATCAATTTCGTAGAAATATTGCTCGTAATAATTAATTTAGAGCCGATATAAATAATTTGATGATCTCTTTAATTCAATTGAAGATATCTTTAAATCACTTACAATGCTTTTGTATAAGGAATTAATGCGCGCCTCAATTCTTTTAAAGAGAGCAACAATTCAATTAAAGATATCATTAATTCAATTGTGGATATGTTGAATTGAAGATATCTTTAATTATATAGTTGCTCTCTCTAAATATTAATCTCTCTTTAATATTAATGCGCGCATTAAATCAACTATATTGCTCTCATCAAATGAATTAATGCGCGCAACAATTCAATTAATGCTCTCATCAATTCAATTGTTTATATCATTAATTCATATAAAGAGATCATTAATTCAATTAAAGCGCGCAACAATTCATCTGAAGAATTAATGCTATCATCAATTCAATTAATGCGAGCATCTTCAATTATTTGAGTTTATGTTAATTTGGTGCTCCATATGTATGAGGTGCCGTTTTAATATTTTTGAGGTATTTTCTGTTATAATTTTTTTTTATTGATATCAATAATTCCAATTCCTGATATCAAAAAATAATTCTTCATATCAAAAAATAGATTTTTTGATGTCAAAACATTTTCTGATGTCAAGAAATCGAATTTTTGATATCAAAAATTTAATGTTTGGTATAATTTTTTTAAAATATTTTTGATATGAAAAAATCAGATTTTTGATATCAAAAATTCAAATTCTTGATTGTAATTGTTAAATGTTTCATGAGAAATCTCTAAAGAGGAAAGTCCAATCATCTTTGTAATGATACTCAGTGATTAAAATAGTCATGCTTGGCCCGGACTAGTTTTTATATGAAATAACTTTTCATCCTCTTTAAAAGCATCAATTAACAATGGGTCATTATTTTGGGATGCAAATTCCATATTTTTTAACCTACAGTAATATTTAAACATTGATTCATATATTTTAATGTGTAAAGGATATAGACTTAGTTCCGAAAGTACTGCAACATTAGAAGCTTTCTCATGAACACCTAGTATGTCTTTTAAAATAGTATTGTGTACTTTCTCAAAAGGCAACTTTGATTGGCTATTTATGTCAATCTTAAAATCAGTAATCCAGATTCAGATGAATATGTAACAATAGGTAATATATGAGAGCCTGATACACAAGATAAAATCCGTATTCATAAGCGCTATTGTTTCCGGTTTTTCTATTAGAATATCCCTAATCACGTGACAATCACTGTTTGTGGAAACATGGCGAACGTGTATACAATTACCAAATTTGCATGTTACGGTAATTTTTTCTCACATGGAAGTGCACCATTCACCTAGTCAGGTTATCAATCTTACTTATTTATGTACAATTATCCGGAAAATGAACGACCGATTAAGCAATGGGGTCTTGGTTGACTTTTATTTAATAACAAAGATTGTTTACATCTTCTGGCACTTTACCAGATTTCACCCTGGCGATGAAAAGTAGAATATGATAACGCGATATCAAGCCTCAGAATCTTTGTTAATATTTTTCTAAAACATCTTAATGTTGTTGTTTTTTAGTGTATGACTGTATGTATATAATTTTCATCGTTACAACTTGCAATGGTTAACTCGTGCACCGGTTAAATGGCAGGTCTTTATGATTTCGTTCGGTATGCAGCTCTGTGGATATTAGACTAGTGTAAACAAACACGAGGGATGGTCTTCAAGTGTAAATCTTTGTGTAGAGGCGAGTAAACACGTGTGTCGAAAAATATTTCTGTATGTAATATGGTATAGCCGTCATGGTCACTTCAATTGAAAATTTGCACAGTGTCAATGTTGTTTTAACTTAATAAAGCCGAACTGCTTCACCATGACTCATGTTGCTATATTTGTATTTTTGTTTTACTAAGAAAAGAAATGACAAATTGCATGGAGAAAGACAATTTAGTACATTTAGTATTCTTTTTGAACTTTGGTTAATGGCTGTAAATAACTCATTCTCTGTTAAATAGAAGGAAATGAAAATTGTAAGCATGAACCAGGCATATATAGACTCTGTTACTGTTTGTGAGATGATGGAAACTTATGATGTTTTAATTATCAGCTAGGTCTCATTAATGATTCAGAAACAGGTTTTTTGGTTGCTGTTTCTTTGTCTATTTTTATGGTTGCAGTTGTTGCTGCCATTGCTTGTCAGATAATTGTATCAACTTGTCAGTTAATAATATGGAATTGTCAGATGATTTTATCCACTTGTCAAATAATGAAAAGTTTAAAAAGTAATTGTAAAGATGCTTTCACAACCAAAATGTGCTATCCACTTAAACAACATAATGATCTGAGAAGCCCAAACCTCACCTTATTCAAGATCATTATGCCAACGTGTCAAATGTTTTTGTCAACTTTTAGATAATTATTTTGATTTGTCAGATATTTATGTCAACATGTCAGATCGTGATGTTGACTAGTCAGATATTAAGATGGAAAATAGATGTCAGCAAAATGAGATTGGTATTTCAGAATTGAAAGATAATGAGATAATATGAATAAGGATATTTTTTCTGATAAGTCGATATTATCACCTGACTGTCAGACAAATCAACACAATTATCTGACAAGTGATGGCAGAAAAATGCCACCATAGTTTTAGTTGTGCACCCCTCCTCCACCACCACCACCAAATCAACCTGATAATGAATATTTTGGTGCGAATAGGTAGTTTGTTTAAGCACTAAAGTTGGTGGAAGATACATGTAATTACTCAATGTTGATAGCATGAATTTTAGTCATGGTCAATTTCATGGTATTGTATTACTACTCTGGGTTACCTCTATTAATTATTAAGATTTGATTCTTTAATATTATTTTAGGATGCAGGAATACAATTTAGATGATACTCTTTCCATGAGCCGGGTTCATGTTCCTGGGATGGATCAGGACTACGATGACACAACAGAGTTCTATCGTCATTACACTCCCCCCTCCTACAACACTCATGTCTCCATGGACTGTGTATTTGATGTACCAGAGGCTGAGGAAACACTGAAACTGTTTCGTAAACCCTTCAAAATTGTAAATCCTGGAAACCATGTCACAAAGAGAACACCAGAATACTCCAGCATTAGTTTTATGCACTGCCGACATCTCCAGGGTCTGGGGGCACAGTACTTGAAGTTACGAGCTGTAATGGAAGAGAGAGCTAAGCTAGAGTTCCTCAGGGACTGCTTGTTTAGAATCAAAAGTGTCACTGCGTTCGTCCAAGACCTGGAACACTTGGTGCAGGCTGAGTATCGTACATACTACGCCATCATGCACAACTCCCTGATGGATGCACCTTCTAGCAAGATCTACTGTTTGAATGCTCTTTGTGAGGATCTAAGGACCCATGTGGGGCACTGGAATAACATAAAACAGTGCTTACATACCAATCGATGGCTTCAGCCCATATTGGGGCGTCTCTATTTAGATCTAGAACATGTCCGCAAGGTGCTCTCTCAACTCTACAGCGATGCCATCTACTGGATGGAGAAGTTAATTATTATTGGTTTACAGGTGTTTGCTCATGGAAACATGGCAACATTGACACAAGAAATTGTGTGGAATATTGCTAGAGGATTGGAAGACTTCAATAATGTGGCTAATGGTTTGTCCAAGAGTCGATACATGAGCACTTCTTATTTTATCCTTGAACACATTCAATCAGAAATGATGAATCTTACATGTAAATCAGACCCTCGTGTTACAAACCAGCCTGGACATGTCTCATTTTCTGTGAAGTCCATTCCTTTTTCCAAAATCCTCAACATAATTGCTGTTGAACGTGCTAAATATGCTGCCATAGAAACCCACAGATTTTTCACTGTTAATGAGGACTTTGTTCGGATCCTTTATTCTGGAAAATTACCAAACTATGTTTGGAATGACGAAGTTCAATATCCTGGTCACATCTCCCACCACCTGGACACGTCTGACTACCACACAGCAAGTGGGAGCATGACCTCCATCAGTGGGGCTATTCTCAAAGTTGGGTCAGTCCGAGCCCCTGACCTCACACCATATGAACCTCCACTAAACGAGTTCGCTCGCCAGGAAAATGAGTTTGCTGAAAACTTCCTACTCATTGTGTGCAATTCAACTAATCTACTCAGGAAAAATGATAGTCACTCAAAAGGCAAACACAAATCAAGTAAATCTCCCAAGAGCCCCACCTCAAAACCCCCTAAAGGACAGGACACGCCCGTTCTGTCTCGCTCCGACTCCAAGCGCAAGACCGTCTCATGGGGAGACAGTGCTGACAGCTCAATTCGCTCCCAGCTGGCAGGCCGATACATGGAAGTCTTGTGGAAGTTCTTTGGACTAGCCTTAGAGCAGTGTTTCTATGAACCTGTATGGGGTTGTCGTGGTAACCAAGTTGAGGGGGAACTCGGTAATGTGGTTCTCTGCGGTGCAACTGTGATGACTGTGGTCAGAAACATGATGGAACACGTCTGTCTCAAAGGTACTAAATAAACTTCAGTCTTACCTTGGTCTTTGAAGTACTACAAATCAAAGAGTGTTAATATAGATTTGCGATGTAGTTTACATTAGATTTTGTGAAAGTACTAATTTTGATTTATTCTTGTCAACTTTTATTCCAGTTTGCTTCTGTATGTATTGAACATTATTCATATGTTTATTATGATCTTGATACTGTACATTTACCATGTTATGATGTAGTACTTTTGTCCTATAAATACTGTGTATTCTGTAGACATGTTTCCTCCCCGTGCTGTTTCTCCTGTCCTGCGAGTGGCCAGAACACTCCATTCACAGACCGCGCTGCAGTCATGGGATATATGTAAGTTATCTTTTAAATTAGATGTTATGCCATAGTGTTGGCTTATATAGTAGTGTTTGTTCTCCACCCCCCTCCCTTCCCCCATCGGATTATGTGGTATGACAGTACATAATATTATAATTACGATTGATCCTAGGAAGTGTAATGTAAAACAAATTCTGACAGCATATTATGGTGAGTTTATCACAGAAAAAAATATATGCATACAAAATTTTCAGTTTAAGCAGTATATTTATGAATGAATTGCACATGTTTCCCCTGTGAATTGAAATCTGTTGATGACACAAGGAGATATGTGCTGCACTGTCTGTATTGAAATCTGTTGAAAATTAAGTGACAGTGGGAACATTTTAGAAGTTTTAATGTGAATTGGACATTTATCATGTTTACGATTCATATCTTTACCAAATAAGAAATCTGCCATTCGGTCCCTTAACATCAGGGTCTTCTAGTCTTCTTGCATGTAATTAATCAAATTTATACCAGCAGTTTGTATATATTGGAAACTTGATCAGCTCATGATTAAACAATACAGCACCTTAATTAAGATATTTTAGATTCTTTAAACATCTTGATGGCCAAAGGGGTACAATTTGTTTTAATAGTCTAATTAATCTGCAAGCATCCTTGTGAAGCCAATATTTAATTTTCTTAATTCCTGGAGCCAGAGCAGGCTTACAATAGGGGTTTAAAGATTTACTTTATATAGTATGCATATAACGAATAGGTATCTATATATTTTTTAAATGTGCTTTATGATGTTCTGAGCTAAAGTTGGTGTACAGTAAAAATCTAAAGATACAGGATTACAGTAGGAATCTTATAAAAAAAAAATTCAATAGCAGTATAATGAATTTTGTATTTGTGAAAATGATATGCAAGCTCCCAAAGAAATGTGTGTAGTGGTCAAAAATGGGCCTTGCCTTATTGCTAAGCAGCTATTGGTGTTACAATAAGATCTTTTCATGTCAATGTGACCTTGGTGAGCATTGTGGCCCATGGGCCTGTTATTTAGTCTCTTCTTTAATAGTATTATGAATGAATACACCAAATAGTTTATAAGGACCGGTACATTGCATACATTGCAAATAGAATCATTTGACTGTTTCCATTATTTGTAAAATTTGAATTGTGTAAAGAAACACCTCTTTATATAAAAGAAAAATGAAATAGATATTATAAAAAGAAAGCCGGCCTGTGAAGCGTTTTATTCCACTTTGTATTCTTTATAAATGTTGACATCATCAATTGTGACCAGCTCCATGTTTATTCATTTAACATCTTTGATCCACAAGGTTTAAACACAATCTAGGTAAACTGGTATATATAGTATATAGAGAGCTCTTATAGAATATGGTGTTGTTGTATGCTTGGTTCTGTTTTCATTGATGTATGAGGCTTTGGGTTGTTTTGTTTTTTTCCAGTGATGTGTGAGGCCCTTGGTTGTCAGATGTCAGACAAGTGTTATCCTTGTTTACTGGCCAGCGGAGACCACAGCACAAAGACAGGGATGTTGCTCAGAGACACATATCAACCTCTGTTTAGTCTTCTCCAGGAAAACCTAAAAGATCTCCCAGAGTCTGGAAAAGGTAAGACAAACCCTGGCAATAGGAATATCATATAGATGGGGGGGGGGGGGGGGGGGGGAGGGGGGGGGGGGGGGTTCCAGGTGCATAATTTGGGAAATTTAATATAGAAAGGTATGACAATTCTGGCAATTTGGCAATTTTATTAATATCTACTAAGATAGATTTAAAAGGGCTTAAATTTGGTAGTTATTGAATGAATTGATGATTAGGAACCTATTTCCAAAGTCAGACAAAATAAGGACCTTGTCTATGAAATCAGCCACTAAATCACATGTAAAATGATACACAACTTTCTTCTCTGAAAAGTCTTACTTGATTGATTAAACATGTAAAGGTAATTTTTACATTGAGTACAAGTATGAATTAAAATGATTGTGTATAGACCTATAAATGCTAAACTCTGATCATACAAAAGACAGATTTAGGAAATCTCAAGAAGTGTACAAAATGACCAAGTACAGCATAGTGTCAAACTTTACAAATTATTCTCTTATTTTCAAAAGATGGCAGTTTATTGCTTCCAAAGCAGGATCTAGACCTTCCCCATGTGACAGGAATCATTTGTCGTCTGCTGACAAACTGTCAGACAGCACAAAGATGGTGTGTCCACAAATCTCATGCCTTCCTGTCATCCTGGGCAGTCGGAAACTTCCTGTTGGTCACCCAGACAGATCTCAAGGTAATATATATGGACAACCCAAAGACCATGCAAACAAATCTGAAAGTAATTTATAAGGGGCCTTCGAAACCCACCCAGACAGATCTAAAAGTAATTTATAAGGAATCTTCAAAACCCACCCGGACAGATCTAAAAGTAATTTATAAGGGCAATTCAAAACCCACATAGAGAGATCTAAAAGTAATTTATAAGGACAATTCAAGGCTAACCAGACATATCCCAAGGTAATTTATAAGGGCAATTGAAAACCCACATAGAGAGATCTAAAAGTAATTTGTAAGGACAATTCAAGGCTAACCAGACATATTCCAAGGTAATTTATTAGGCAACCCAACTGTCAACCAGTCAGACCTCAAGGTAAATTTAGTTTCCGAGCTCAAGGTAATTATTAACAGAGACGTTCAACATGAAGAAAACTCCACATTGGGTCCTGCGATCCAGTAAATTTTGTAAAACTTACTGGAGTTTTGTCGAATCCCAAGAAAACTATGAAAGTAGAAAAATGTGCTAAAGACACCATCCCTTCTTTTTTGTGTGTGTGTGTGTGTTTTTGTTTTTGGTTATGACATGAGGTCAAATTACGGACCAGGCACTTGTGATATGGTGTAGTCCTCCAAATGATAATGAATTTTTTTTTTTTGGAATGTGATAAAGATTGAAGATTTTCATTGGATGTTCTGTCAGCGTCATGCTTTCGGTCAGACCTAAGGAAAATCTGGTTCATCCATACAGGGACATTGTGTTTAAGATAGCAAAGTTTGGTTAAACTTGAGAAGACAATGAAAAGGAACAGATTTGTTTTAGGAGGTGTTTAATGAATTTTAACTTTCTAATACAGGTCTTGGCAGACGAAACAAAGAAGGCCCTATACAATGCTCAGCTATTTAACTCCAAGAATATCAACAAATCAAAACTTTGTGATCAACAGATGGGGGTGTATTTGTCTGAGGTTACAAGACAAATATCCGATGTCAACATTCAGTTACAGGTCAGTTCATCAGAGCATAAACAGTTACAGGTCAGTTCATCAAAGCATAAACAATTACAGGTCAGTTTGTCAGAGCATAAACAATTACAGGTCAGTTTGTCAGAGCATGAACAGTTATAGATCAGTTCGTCAGAGCATAAACAGTTACAGATCAGCGCATGAATAGTTACAGATTAGTTCATCAGAGCATGAACAGTTACAGGTCAGTTCATCAGAGCATGAACAGACTCTACAGATCAGTTCATCAGAGCATGAACAGATTTTACAGATCAGTTCATCAGAGCATGAACAGTTACAGGTCAGTTCATCGAAACATGAACAGTTCAAAATGTTGAAATTGTGTGCAACCAATAACTTTGCTTTCCCTGCTTTTAGTAAAGTCTAGGTGTAGTCTTATTGTTTTGGTCCTGAAAGCATGATATAACCTTGAAACAAGTCAATGCTATCAAGGTCACACCTCTTTGAAATGATGAAATTTTATCAGAGTTGTACATTAAGCATCCCATGCTTGAAAACAAATTCATTCTTACTATATGTAAAAGGTGTATTATAGTCTTGAAGTAAGTTTATGTGACTAGGGTCAAGTTTACTTGAGCATGAGTTGTGGGTATCATGGACTTGCAATAACAAGGTAATGTCGGTGAAAGGACTGTAATTTATTGCATAGATTGCACATGTATCGTGTTTCAACAATCGCATACATTGTACATGTATTATAATCATGTGTTGACACTGACCTTGTTTGTCTGGTTTTTCTTCCTCTTTAAAAACACCAGCATGGTGAGGTAAACTTTCTTCCAAATAGATTTGATTTTTAAAGGTTTTCTTTGGTGTATAGGTCAACATTTAAGATTTTAAGTACTGGTTTAATATGTAGATTTCACACCAATCCATCTGCAAGTGTGGAGTTGTAGTTTTTACTGATTGAAAAGTTCAGATTTCAAAGAAAGCTATCCACTTTTGAAAGGATGTGTCTTTAACTGCAGAATTTCCCAAGTCCTTTACCAGTAAAACTGATAGAAAATTTACATGTCTTGCAGAATGCTCTACTGCATTGGTCCATATAACCGATTTAACATGTCTGGGCTATACGGACCATGTAATGTACCTGTACTTTACACATACATGGACGTTGTAGTGACCGTCACTGTATAGGTGGTACATGTATATAAAACAGTTGATGAAAGGAAACATTTCTTGTGTTACTTTTACAAGACTAATGAAAATCAGAAAGGCAGTGCACTTCTCAGTGTGGAATTTACTGTAATGATTGTAGTTTGTAGGTAATTATACTCTACATTTAAAAGTAAATAAAAGTAAGGTGCTTTTTGTTTCATATTATTAAAGTAGTATAAAGCAGAATGTTTTTTGTTTTGGTTTGTTTTTTTCATTTTATTCTCTTTTTGATAAAAGTATCATTTAAATTATTGCAATATCTATTTTTTGGGGGTCCATTTCTTTTTACAGTTTAGTGAAATATCTGTTTGAATTACAAGTATAAAAGTTCAAAACTGAAATATTCATTTATTAGAATTTTATTCAGAACAATGTGTGCTTTTAGATATCAATTTAGATAAAAACAAAATCAATTAAGAAAAAGCAAGTTCTTTGGTACACATTGTAAACGAGATCATGCTCTATTTGGCATTTCCTTGGGTAGGATAATGCAGAAGATTTATCATGGCTTTATTGTTGATTACATGTTAATTAATCCTTCATTGATTTTTTTAGTCCCTTTCTGGAGCAGCCATGAAGGTTTTCACTGAGAACTGCAGCAAACTGTCGGCTGATTATTTCAGCAGTGAGATGCCGCAGGGAAAAGTATGGCGTAAAAAATCAGGTAATTATCGTTCGGGTTAGAGTGACATGAGATAGTGGAGGCCCTCTCTATTTCACTGGAATTTCTGTTTTACTTCACTGATTTGAAATGATGCAAAGTTTGCACCTGTCGCTTAATGATTTTGGTTTTGTTATGTCAAAAGGTTTGTGATTTTCATGACATACCACAAACATTGGTATAAATTTGAAGATATAATGTACCAATTTTTAGGTCACCTGAGTCACCTAGGTGACCTATTGCTATCTGTTTTGTCCATTGTCGTGCACCGGTCTTAATTTTTTTTTAACATTTTCAGCTTTTTCTTTTCAATGGCTTGACCACTTCTTACCAATTTTTGGTATTTAGCATCAATGGGTCAATTGAACAAAAATCGTGAATTTCATTTACCCTGCCTCCCAGGGGTCTGAGGGGTGGGGATAAGAGTATCAAAATGAATGCAATATTCTAAAATCATCTTCTTTACTCCTGGATATCAAGCCGTCAAACTGCTTGCATGATTATAATAAGCAAAATTGAGAAATTCATGACCCTGGATTTAGGGTTCAGTCACCAGGGTGGGGCTAACTGGTCATATATTGAAAATGTGTTGTATCCTAGAAAACTTCTTCTTTACTTCAGGACATCAAGGAGGCAAAATGTTTGCATGATTATATCATTATAATGAGCATTGAGGCGTTTACTAAGATTGTGATATTTATGACTTTAGGTTTCAGGTTCTACTATTAAATGAGCAATCAAGCATGGAGTTTTCTATTGAATATTGCTAGAGTATGAATTTGGGACCTATGGCAAATTACCCAATGATATGTTAGAAAGTGTTGTGTATTAGTTATTTTCAAAATTTCATCACACAACTCATGAGCTGTGAAAAATGTGTTACTCAGGTGACCGTTAAGGCCCATGGGCCTCTTATTTTGTTTGCAAATGATCCGATTCTATTCATCTTTTTGCATGTTCATCTGAAGGAATTGAAAGAATCAACTGCAGTTTTTTTTAACGATGATAATTATAGATACTAATATCTAATTCAATACCTACTACAGTAGTATAAAGACCAAAACCAGGTAGAGAGAGATATATATAGTGATTGTGTGTACACACAGGCTATCAAATTTTGACCTTGAGCTAACCTTTAAAGTTGTATGGTCTAATGTTCATCTATTATTTTTTGTACAGAATTACTTTAAAGCAGATGAATTAGTTTTCTTGAGCTATTAACTTTTTTTCAGTTACATGCTTGAAAACATTTGTATGTAAAAGACTACAGTCAGAAGATTAATCAAAAAATAAATACAGTTGGAACCCATATATATATATACATCTGTCCACTCATTCAGTCTGGTAGACATCTATAAATAGCTCCACATGCTTGAGGGGAATCCCAACATGGTGTATATAACTCCAACACAACTGTCTAAAGTGATTGAAAGAGCATGAAATAGTGAATTACTAAACGGGATTTCACATTTTCATTTCTCTCAAACTTATGACACAGTTCGGTGGTAACAGAATACACAGCTTTACACAGATGAGACCACCGATGCTGGAAGTCTGAACTGGACACATGATTGTCACTTGATTTGTCTTCTGAATGACCGAGTGACAGTTGTATGTGTAAACTAATATAAAACCAAATAATTCTGGTTAAAACAGGTGAAATAACGTATGACATTGTACAGCCTCATAAATACGTACATAACATTGGTTTTAGTGTTTTTACAAGGTGGTCTAAGTTTGTCGATATTCAGACCATACGACTTTAAACCAAATATTCTGCTGAATCTTTAATTTTTGTTAGATTGACGGTGATTTTGATCATTCTAAAAATTTTGTGTATGCTTGCATCAACTGTATTTTATGCATTTTATCACAGAACTCAGTGTAGAGAATTTATACCATGGTCACAGATATCATAACTAAGTTGTACCATAGTCACAGATATCATTACTAAGTTGTACCATAGTCAGATATCATTACTAAGTTGTACCATAGTCAGATATCATTACTAAGTTGTTCCATAGTCAGGTATCATAACTAAGTTGTACCATAGTCAGATATCATTACTAAGGTGTACCATTGTCAGATATCATTACTAAGTTGTACCATAGTCAGATATCATTACTAAGTTGTTCCATAGTCAGATATCATAACTAAGTTGTACCATAGTCAGATATCATTACTAAGTTGTACCGTAGTAATTAATGGTATCTGTGACAAATATCATTACTAAGTTGTACCATAGTCAGATATCATAAATAAGGTGCAGAACTTGATGCAGATATTTAATGACTAAGGTGCATACCTTGATGTAGATATTTATTGACTAAGGTGCAGACCTTGATGTAGATATTTATTGACTAAGGTGCATACCTTGATGTAGATATTTATTGACTAAGGTGCAATACTTGATTTAGATATTTTAAGGCGCAAAACTCAATGTAGATATTTAATGACTAAGGTCCAGAACTTGATGTAGATATTTAATGACTAAGTGCAGAACTTAATCTAAATATTTGATTACTAAGATGTAGATATTTTAAGGTGCATAACTTGATGAAGATATTTAAGGATTAAATGCAGAACTTGGTGTAGATATTTAATGACTGATGTGCAAAACTTGATATATTTTGCTTGTGTTTATCCCCAGGTGGTGATTGCATGGGTTGCGGAGAGGTGACCAGTAAGCAGATATTTGTCCATTTGTTGGATTTCTCTTTGTTTGATTCATTAACATTTTGAGTCATTTGGTGTCAAAAATTTTTGTGTACATTAATATCACAAAGAGTTTTTGTATGTGTAACCAGAGATTTGGGGACACATAGTTTTTGGTCTCTTTATCTGTCTGTAAAAACTTCTTACCCATAACTTTTGAATGGATGGTGATAATGGCTTTCGTATTCCTTGTGACAAGACCTTTCTTTTGGTATCAAGACTTTTCACCTCAAGACTTTCACCATGGGTTTTTAACCTACTTTTGATGAAATTTAACCTTGGCCCTAATTTGTGAATGATTAGTTCTAGGGCGTTCATATCTCCCATGTGTATTCCTTGTGACAATTCTGTTACTTTCCTGTCATATGGGGGCATCAGTGTTTCACAAACTTCTTGTAATTCCTTAAAAACTGTGGGTTTGTTTGTTTGTTTGTTTGTTCTAGAGGAGTGATTTAGACCTGCTGATTGTTATATTTATTTCCTCATTTTCTGTAATAACTGTGGAATATTTTCTGTCTCTGTCATGGCTGAACTGTGGCTACAATGTATGTTCATATAAAAAGAAATTCTTTTTCTTTTATTTGGAAATTTCAGTTATGAACATGTTTTATTTTTTTGGTGATTTATCTTTAAAAAAAGTATTACATTGTGATAAACAAGCTTATTTTTGCTGCAGTTCAATTTTTGCTATTTTCACTGTACTCCCAAACAAAACTAAAGATTTGGCCTTAACATTTGTCATGTTTGAATAGAATTGACATGAAAATGGGCTTAGACAAAAAACTTTGAAATTAACAAGGAGAGAATTTGAGGCTGTGTAAGATTTATAATAATGTTTTCTCTCTGTTTTTTTTTCAGACCTGCCAATGGAACACAACCTCTATATTGAACATGCCCTGGAGACTATTCTGGAGCCTGTGCTTGATGGTGTGAGTAAACTGAAGCAGGCTGCACAGCTCAGTGTTGTCTCCCTGGCCATCACAGCGTTCTGTGAAGCATGGAAAAACAACATCCTCAAAAACAAGATAAAATTCAGGTTTGACATTTTATATATCAAAGTGTTAGAAAATGTTTTATCAGGAATGCTGGTCTGAAATACCTATGATTATATGGGAAATAGTTATATATTTACAATCTTATTATACCCCCCGAACGAAGTTCTGTCTGTCCATCTGTCCGTCCGTCCGTCTGTCTGTGCAGATTCGTGTCCTGGCCATAACTTCTTTGTTCTTTGACTTAGGCATACCATATTTGGCACACAGGTGGATCACCATAAGACGATGTGTCGAGTACCTTCATGACCTCTATATGACCTTGACCTCAAGGTCAAAATTAAAAGTTTTTTACAATGGATTTGTGTCTGGGCCATAACTTCTTTGTTCTTTGACATAGGCATGCCATATTTGACACATGAGTGTATCACCATGAGATGATGTGTCATGTACCTTCATGACCTCCATATGACCTTGACCTCAAGGTCAAAATTAAAGGTTTTGACAATGGATTCGTGTCAGGGCCATGACTTCTTTGTTCTTTGACATAGGCATACCATATTTGACACATGAGTGTATCACCATGAGACGATGTGTCGGATACCTTCATGACCTCTATATGACCTTGAACTTTGACCTCAAGGTCAAAATTGATTATAGGGTTTTGAAATAGTCATACCATAAGACATGGGTGTATCACCATGAGACTATGTGTCATGTACATTCATGACCTCTTTATGACCTTGACCTTTGATCTCAAGGTCAAAATTATAGGTTTATGCCATGGATTTGTGTTCGGACTATATCTTCCATTTTCTTCTACAAAGGCATACCATATTTTTACACTCAGGAAAGAGGTAATTTATAGCTATTAACAACACCCTTTGGGAGATTGGGGTAAGCGGGGAATATTCTTAGTGAGCATTGCTCACAGTACCTCTTGTTCAAGTTATTATACCCCCCGCAACAAGTTGTGGGGGGGGGGGGGGGTATACTGGAATTGGGTTGTCCGTCTGTCTGTCCGTCCGTCCGTCTGTAGACGCAATAGTTTCCGGGCTCTAAAGCATTATCCTTTCCACCTACCGTCACCATATCATATATATGGACTACCCATTGGATGAAGATGTTCCCTATCGATTTTGGGGTCAAAAGGTCAAAGGTCAAGTGCACTGGACATCGAAGTAGCAATATGGTTTCCGGGCTCTAAAGCGTTATCCTTTTCACCTACAGTCACCATATCATACATATGGACTACCCATGGGATGAAGATGTTCCCTATCGATTTTGGGGTCAAAAGGTCAAAGGTCAAGCGCACTGGACATTGAAGTAGCAATATGGTTTCCGGGCTCTAAAGCGTTATCCTTTTCACCTACAGTTACCATATCATACATATGGACTACCCATGGGATGAAGATGTTCCCTATCAATTTTGGGGTCAAAAGGTCAAAGATCACGCGCACTGGACATCGAAGTAGCAATATAGTTTCCATTTAAATTCTTTAACGGCTTTTTTCATCGCATGGAGATGCTGTGTTCTTAGATAATCCATTTCTCCCTACAAACGAGAATACCCAAGGTTTGTCATGCCATTTGTTTTTTACACTCAGAAAAGAGGTAGTTTATACCTATTACCAACACCCTTTGGGAGATTGGGGCAAGTGGGGGGTATTCTTAATGAGCATTGCTCACAGTACCTCTTGTTATTTTTTAAAATATTCAAAATTGTCACTATTTTGTGCTTTCTTCTTTTTTTTTTTCTTCATGAAAACATAATTTAAATTGCTTCTCTTGCAGTCAAAGTAAAATGATAGACTCATGATTTAAATCTTTTTCATCATAAAAATATCCTAGAAAGAGGACGATAACTCTGGCATGATTTTAATCATTTTTGTTGACAGCTATATTGGGGCGTATCAGCTAGGTGTTGACATTGGGTATACGAGAGCATGGTTAGGGGAGTATGTAACAAACCCAGAAGTCAGGCAGACAGTCCTTGACCTCAGTGTTTTTAAGTACCTCAGTGGGGCAGTCATGATCCTCAAGAAGCAGCCTTTCCGTAGGGGTGGATCCAAGTTCCGTGAGCCATGTTCCATGGAGGACCTCAGTAAGTCACGTTGTGCCGACTCGTGAATAGCAAAAAGATATTATTTAACACCAAGATTTTTGATGATTTGATTACTTTACTGCAATGTTTTCTATACTAGAATCTGTTGATGATGGTAAGATGATAAATTATGTACGAGTTTGTGTTATAAAAACTTTGGCTAGCTAGAGTTTTCTGTAGGGATGCCATATGATACTAAAATACCCCACAGGTTAATCATATTTTGTTCCTAAGGCAAGACTTTGTCGATAACAAAATGTGTTTTGTACTTACTTTTTTGGTTTTTAGCTCAACTGAGCTAAAGGCTCAAGTGAGCTTTTCTGATCAAAATTTGTCCATTGTCTGTCAGTTTCACAATTTCATCTTCTTCAGAACCATTATGCCAATTTCAACCAAAATTGGTGCAAAGTACATGTATTCTTAGGTGAAGGGGATTCAAGTTTGTTTAAATGAAAGGTAATCTCCTGTTCCAAGGGGAGATAATCAGGAAAAGGCAAAAACAGGGTGGGATTATATAAAGATATTCTTCTCAAGAACCACTGGACCAAAAAAAAAGATGAAACTAAGGTGTGCAAGCTTTCTGACGCATTGAAGATTAAATTTTGTCCAAATCATGGCTCCCAGGTGTAAGATGGGGCCACAATAGGGGATTAAACTTATACTCAAGAACAGAGGACCCTGATTAGTCATATTGATATGCAGCTCAATAGAGCTTTTCTGAGCACCTGCTGTGCACTGTCCATTTGTCTGTCCATAAACTTTGCACATTTTTACTTCTCAGGAACCACAGGACCAATTTCAACCAAACTTGTCATAAAGCATCCTATGGTAAAGGGGATTCAGAATTATTCAAATGAAGGGTCACACCCTTCTTGAAGGGGAGATGATCAAGAAATAGTGAAAATATGTTTGCATCTTTTGAATATTTCTTAAGATCTACAGGACCAGAATACAAAATTTAAAAGCTTCCACAATAAGTGAAGATTGAAAATTGTCCAAATCATGGCCCTTGGTGGTAGGGTTTAACCACAATAGGGGATCAAAGTTTCACATGGGGATATATGTTTAAAAAAATTTGAAAATCACCACAAGAACAACATTGCCATGATTAGTCATATCACTGTGCAAGCATCCTCTGACAGGTAATGTAGATTCAAATTTATTGAAATTATGGTGGGGAAGGGGGACACAATTGGGGAAAAGCTTTTTATGGGTATAAGTAACACACTGCAGATTAAAGTTTTTCAAACCATGGTCCCCAGGGTAAAGCTACAATGGGGGATAAAAGTTTTGCATGAAGATATATTATAGCTTTAAATAAATCATTTTCTCAAAAACAACAGGGCTATGATTAGTCAGTTTTAATATGCAAGCATTCCTGGGTACTGTAAATTCAAATTTGTTCAAATCATGGTCCCAAGGGTAGAGTTGGACCACAGTAGGGAAACAAAGTTTCTATGAGAATTTATAGGGTAAAATGTTTAAAACTCTTCTTCCCAAGAACAAAAAGGCCATGAGTAGTCATGTGCAAGCATTCTCAGGTAAAACAGACTTCAAAGGATTAGAGTGGAGCCACAGTTTGAGTAGGGGAAATTTTTTTTTACATCCCAGGCAATATATAAAATCTTTGAAAATTTTCTCATCAAGAACCACTGATTAGATATTGTAATATGCCAGAATTTCTATGTAGGGCAGCATTTAACTAGTATTGGTATAAATAGAAAATTACGACTTAGCATGAAAATATATAGGAAATTCGACAAAAAAATATTTTCAAGAGAGCAAAGCCACATGAAATCATATCACAAGCAAATTTATGTTCTGAATTCAAGTGGGTTTTTTTCCCCCATGGACCTTGGGGTATGAATGAGGCTAAAATCATGGATAAAAATTTACATAATGCATTATTTTAGGGTGAAAATCTTTAAAATTTGTAAGAAATCATCCTCTCCATGTTTGTTATAATGATATTGACACATCCCCATCTTGTGTTCAAGTTCAGTAAAGTCACTGGTTGGGGTCATAATATGGGGTCAAAATTTGTTGTGGGATTAAAGAAGGTAAAGATGTAGACTTTTAAAAATCTTCTGAAGACAGCAGGGCCAAGGCTAATTCAGGTGAGCATTGTGGTCCATGGGCCTCTTGTAAAAGATTTATTATATCGTAAAAATTTTATTATCATTTATCTTAAAAACATGAAATTGAAAATGTTTTAAGCTGAATGTATTTGATATGAAATGCTTGAAAGACATTGCAAGGAAAACGATGGCTCATACTCTGTGAATCTGTAACCCTAGCACTCTGTCGTTTGTGCACTATATGCAGCAGAAAAGTAGAAAACATAACATGCGAAATGAAAGTACACATGTTGAACTACTAACTATATTTCACGAAACATGATGCACATTTGTCAGTGAGAAATGTGTGTAAATCACAACTACTAAACCATGCAGTACACCAATCTGAACACAAATGCAGGGCATATCTAGTTTTCACAAATATATTGGGTTCCCTAAAATTTAGAAGAAAAGGTGAATTTTGACAGAAATAGGAATGTTGATCGACTTTTAAATGCTTATTAACAATTATCGTTTGAAGTTTGTGACCTCATTGAAATTCTTATGTATCTGTCTTTTAAAAGATGCAACTGAAATGCTTTGTTTACCCAGCATGCTAACTGTTCTCTGTTTCTTGTGGAAGTGAAAGTTTGTGATGAATGGCCAGACTGATTACAATGTGGTTAACATCTGAAGGTTACAGTTTGAAAATAAAGAATTGTGAAGAAAAGTTTAGATTTTGAGACTTTGAGTGGGATTAAACTTTTCAGGTCATCCATCACAAATTTCACTAGTGAACTAGATTTCTCTTGGTAGGATTTCGCAACATTTGAACATAATCGATTCAGTTTTTAATCTGACAAGATTTGACTAGGAAAAAAGTTATTATTAGGGCCCTGCCAAATGGCAGGTACTCAACAATAATCACTTTCTGTCTATCTGTCTGTCTGCCCATCAGCTCTTTCCATGACATGATATAACTTAAGTTTCCTTGGGAAGATTTTCATAGCTACTTGGATTAGACAGAGGAAGATGCCTTTTAATTTTCAGATTAATTGTGGGGCCTTGTTTAACTAGTCAGTTTTCTAATTTTAGATATCTATAACTATAGTGGAATACTGCAGATGTGAAATGTTCATAAGTGAATTTTATGGAAACCAAATATAGATATACTCATATAGTAATATTGATTTATGTTCCATCATTTCATATTTTTTTTCTTAGGTTGTAATGGTCATGCTGACCTTGAAAATATTAAGGTGGAGAGAAATTCCCGTTCGGTAGATACCGATCTCCCACCATCTGTCGACGAGTCTGACATTGAATTCGTGAACAACATAAACGAATGGTTGTCACTCCGTGTACAAGGGGGGTCCAGGGCCTGGAAATTATCGTGTCTTAACACGCCAGAGACAACGGACTAGCTCAGTCCAGGAACAGAACGATTACCCTGGAGAAATTAACCATGACATCAGACCTGAGAGTAGAGATGGAGGAGGAATAGTTTAAAGCCATTACACTAGACGCCTTTACACCAGGAGATGTGCCAGTGGACAAAGTGCTATATTTACTAGGAGGAAGTGCTGAATGTTGTTACACTTGTAGTATATTTTGATATTATTGGAAAGTTTTATAAAGCCTCTCAGATCTATTTTTCAAAGATCCTTGCCCATACATAAACATCTATTTATTTTAACCAGCTAACAAACCCGTAGTTTAATTTTAATAGGACTGTTTTAAAGTGTAGAATTCACATTTTGAATTTCTTATTTTCTTTCAACTTTTTTATTTTATTTGTTAATTGATATGTGAAATAACAATTAATACACACCTTATTTTCATGACACTTGGAATGATCATTAAATGATGTTACTTTCTGTTTGATACCTGGTGAAGACGAAATGTCACAGTGCATGCTGCCAAATACAGGTACCATGAAGTTGATATAATGTTAAATATATTTTAACACTTTACTGTTGCCAAGCCACTTGATTTTTTTTGGGGGGGGGGGGGGATCTAGCCTAGTTTAGGCAAATTTGATCATATAGAGTGTATGTTATTTTAAATGATAATGTGTGATGTGGTTGTATACAATCTGAGATTAATGCAGAGATTACAAGCTTTATAAATACTATTCAAATTACAGCAGTTAAAATAATGAAGGTCTTTACTATCGAATTAATTGTTTGAAAGATAGCCCATATTTCCTTTTTTTTCTCCATGTATGTATATTGCACATCCTGTTGTAAACCAAAAACGAAGCCTTTTCTTGTCGTTGACCTTCTCAGGAACTCAAACAAAATGGCATATATACATGTATGTAGATGGGTTTTTTTTTATGAGCAAGCTAATGTAAATGTACAGTAAATTCATTGCTGCTGTAACCCTGTTGACCTTATAGATCAGGAAACTGACTTCTATTGTGTTATAAAGACATATTTTGCATCCAGAAAAATTGATGGCTATTTCACCAAAAATGTAGGTTGAAATGTTCATGTTCCTCTGTGGTTTTTTTCTTTGTTGGAGATATTGATATAACATATTTATTAATTATGGGACTTGAAATTTTAGTGCTTTTAATTTTGGTTGATATTCCTCTTCTTCCAAAAGAGCCATCTTTTACAGCTTTTACATCAAAATTACCCTATTCACAATACTCAATAAGACCATATCAATATTATTGAAATACACTGATTTCCCATTAATAAACCGATGATAAAAGAAAGTTTTGAGGTATTTGACATATCAAATGTGGTAAAGAATGTTTAAATGTGGTTGAGAGTTTTCAGACCTTGCCTTGTCCTTTGTGTTTAGACATGTTGCTGTGTCAATTTGTTATATTTATCTGCTCATTACAGTGTACATGATCTGTAGCAATTGATGACATCACTACTAAACTTGTCTCCTCAAACAGAAGAGTTTATCATCATCTGCATCTCCTGTAGACCTTTGTAACATTTTGAAACCAACATTAGATAAACTATATCTACACATGTATTTACAATGAGATACTTACATCGTTTTGTATAGTATTTGTACTTTCAACTCATGATTAAACATTATAAGCATTAATCAAATTTATACATAGGTAGTCTTTAATTTAAATGTACTGTAAAGAAAACTTGAAATTTTAGACTGCATGATGAATTCAGTGCTTTATTTTAAATTCATAACGTCAAGCCTGTTAGACACAGAATTGTAGTAGGATTGCTTGTATAATTCTTTTTAAAGCATAGAAATGTAATTTTTTTACTCTATTTTTGTACCTACCAAATCCACTACCTATATAGTTATTTCTTACACGAGTGATCATTGTGGAAACACAGTCGTCATGTAAAGCTGTCAGCCCCTTGTCGTCAGGTAAAGCTGTCAGCTCCTTGTTGTCAGGTAAAACTGTCAGCCCCTTGTCGTAAGGTAAAGCTGTCAGCCCCTTGTCATCAGGTAAAGCTGTCGGCCCCTTGTCATCAGGTAAAGCTGTCATCCCCCTGTTGTCAGGTAAAACTCAGCCCCCTGTTGTCAGGTAAAGCTGTCAGCCCCTTGTCATCGGGTAAAGTTGTCAACCCACTGTTGTCGGGTAAAGCTGTCAGCCCCTTGTTGTTAGGTAAAGCTGTCAGCCCCTTGTAGTCAGGTAAAGCTGTCAGCCCCTTGTAGTTAGGTAAAGCGGCATTTATAAGATCACGATCATCCAACTGGGTACGCGTTTGCAATGATATAAGGAAGAAACCTTATGTTTTTCATGTTTATATATCAAAGGTCAAACTTACATGGATAATTTTGTTCTCTGATATGATTGATGTTCATTCTATATGTAAAATACAACTGTTTTCACTAAAGTAATCATGTGACATCCAGTTGACATTGTATTCTCATCAAGACTATGCTACATAATATGTACACTTGCACCCTTTTTAAAGAAATTCAGTGATATGTTTCTGAAGGATATTGCTAACCAAATTTTGGTACATAAAAAAATGAGGCTATTGTCACCAAGAAAACTTCTGATGCGGCTTAGAAATTATTAAGTTTGTTTATTAAGATTTAGTACATTGTCACAAATGTAATGATTAACAAATTTTGTCCCATAATTTGAACGAAGGTCAATGAAGGAGAATGACAGAAATGTGATAGATTCTTCTTTACAATGTGAGAGGAGTGTATTTGTTTTATTTTTTTATCTGCCATATTGTATACTTCTTATGTACATGTGTTACCACAATTCTAATCAAAACTCTAGATAAGTGTTAATTACTATTTATTACCGTAGATCTTTGGGTATTCTAGCGCCAGATATTAGAAATTTTAGCAGTTTTAGAGCAGAATAATGGTGATTAGTCATTTTCACTGAGAAAATTCAATTTTATTATTTGTATTGTTGCTAAATTGAATCTGTTGATTAGTGGAGAATGTCTGTTTAATAATTATGGATAATTTTTAAGAGTTGAATTTTCTCAGTTTATTGTAAAAGTGAACGTATGTGTAGATATCATTTACAGCCAGCAAATGATATTAGTAGAGTTCCTGTTTCTGTGATAAACCCATGTGACAAAAGGATGGAACATCCAGCACACTTTCAAAATTTATCTCATGAGTTCTTGTAGGTACATGTAAATGTTAGTAATTTTGAGTCATAAAACAGGTTGTTTACTCTTTTAATGCTGCTTGTACATTTAACAAATGAATTTTTGTTTGTATTTTATCGATCTGACCTGTTATATATTATTTCTAGTCAATCATATATTATGTATATTAATGTATATTAAATTTATTATTATTTATTAGCCTTTGTTACTTCCTTCTATTAAAGAAAAAAGATTTTACTCCTTCTTAATGTATCATTTTAACAATATTAAACATTCATCAAATGGAAAGATATATTTGTAAAGCATGTAATTTATTTTTGATCCTGTTTTCAAAGAGCAATAATAGGTAATTAATTTGTTTAATGTTGAAATCTATTTCCATAGTATTTCTGTAATTTTTCGAGCATTTTAAATCTTTTTGTGTAGATCAAATGGGGATGATAACACAAATGTTGTGAAGGGAAATTGCATATATTCGTTTTAAGAGCTGTAAATGTGCATCTGTGATATTGGTGATGTGTTTAATAGTTTATTATTTTTTACATTTTCAAATTTTATTGTAAGAAGTGTTTCATTTTTACACTGATTTTTCAATAGGAAAAAATTATTGTTGATATGAACGAGTTGCCTCCCTTACCACTTGCTGTTTACCCCTAATTTTCCGTCCTTGGCTTATATTATGAATAAAATTTATCCATTGATTGTTTGATTTATGTTGAGGGAAGAATATCTCAGCCATAGTTTGGCTGTGGAGAAAGATCTTTTCAAGAATTGAGATTGTCAAATTCCCCCAAGGGATTCACTTAACGCGCCCTCTGGTGAGGAAATTGGCAAGAGAAGTATGGAAGGTGAAGATAACGAACAGTGATCAATCTCATAAATCCCATAAGCAATACAAAATAGATAGTTGGGCAAACACGGACCCCTGGACACACCAGAGGTGGGATTAGGTGCCTTGGAGGAGTAATTAAGGAGTAATTCGTAACGCTCCGTGTGTTGAGAGAATGTCTCCTACCTCTTTGTGATCACAGAGGTTGACATTATATTAGAACGGTCAGTCATTAAAATGTTCGATTTATCACCGGCCCGTATAGATGGTGCTTTGATTTTTCAGAATGATAACCTATGAAAAATAATACGATTTGACAAATTATATACGCGGGTATTAAAGGAGTACTGATCTCCATGTAAGGAGAAAATCATGATTTTCTAATGCATTCTTATGACAGAATGGTTATGTGCGCAAGCTCGTGAGAAAAATATGATTAGAAACACCATGCGAGATGAGGATTGGGCTATTTTTACTTGCCACAACCAGGAACTATCAAAATATGCTAACTCTAAAACAAACCTGGTAATATCTTTTGTAGAAACAAGACAACCGTAACCGTGGACAGCATTAGCAAAACTCCTGTAAGACAGGTTGAAATGGATAAACATTGCAGCATAATCTAAAGTGACCTACAAAGAAGCTACATAGCAAGTTTCAGTTAGATATATTATATGAAAGAGAAATGAAAATAGAAACAGAAAACCCTGAACGGATGGACTTACGGACATCGCTGTGGCATAATACGTCCCGTCTAAAGACGGCCGTATAAACATCTACAACTGTAGCTCTGTATGAAATAATCTCTGGGAGGGTCACTACACTAACGTTATGTTTAATATATTTCACAAGAAAAACGAGTTCCTTGAGACCTATCGGTAGTTACTAATGCGTTTCTGTTTAATATAATGTTGGTAAATTAAATCTATCTATAGTTTCTATTTTCACTTAAATTATTAAGTAGATATAGGATTTGTGGGAAATACGCGATCTTCCCATATACTTCTCTGGAGTTTTCGTTTTGACAACTTTTCATAAACTATCTCTATGTCGTTTTCTTAGCTCGCCAGGATGAATACATGTCTGGAAAGCTATTGCCACGACCCCGGTGTCAGCGGCAGCCTCGGTATCAGATTTTAAAGGGGAAAACATTAACCCTGGCTATATCCTTTGGACCACGTGGGATAGGACTTTGATATTTCACATATAGGTTCCTCATGATCAGGGCTTTCTTTCGATACCAAGGACGTTTGACCGAGTGACCTTGACCTGTGGGATCAAAGATCAGGTGCCCATCCTTGTATGTTTCACACTGAAGCTAAGTTATGTTGCGATGACCAGCGTTACGCAGACGTAAGACGTTCATACGGTGTCCAAGTTGTAAGTTTTGGCCACTCCCTGTATACCAAGAATTGTGTATCGTGAACTCAAGCCAATGTCATGTTACCAAGTTCTAGACGAACACGACAAAAAATGTGTGTAATAATATATACTGCATTGGGATGGGGGGTATCTAGTTTCAAATTAGCTCAATCATTACAAACGATATATCGTGTTTAATCAATATCAGAACGCAGTAGAGGTTGTCCTACACCCCCTCTTATCAGAGACCCCTTTCTTTGATGATGTACTCTATCCACAAATGTAACAATCTAAGAAAGGCGGGTGCATCGCATGCATATAATTATATTTAAAACGGTTTCCATTTGTTTTTTAATTTACAGTTACTTCTGCCCGAGCTACCTGGGGATTTTGCCACATACTGCTGATATGGAATGATTTCTCATTTACAGACTGATACACGTTATCGTAAACAAGAAAGCATACTTACAATTTGTATATATTTTATCAAACTGAAATTAAACGGAGAATTCTGCTTAGTTGTAAATTTGTACTGGCGAATTGCAAGTTTTGATATAAAAAAAAATTTCTTTTTGGAAAATGATTTTCATTTGTAAAAAGATCTACTTATTTATCTATTTCTTTGGGGGGTGGGGGTGGGGGGTGGGGGGTGTCTTAATTTGAGCTTTTCTGATTGTATGTTGTCCGTCTGTAAACTTTTCACATTTTCGACTTCTTCTTCAGAACCACTTGACCAATTTCAACCAAACTTAGCAAACAACATCTTTGGGTGAAGAGCTTTCAAGTTTATTCACATGAAGAGCCATGCTCTCTTTAAATGGGAGAAAAATCACAAAAATGCAAAAATAAGGTGGGGGTCATTTAAAAATCTTATTTTCAAGAACCACTGGACCAGAAGAGCTGAAATTTACATGACAGCTTCCTGACATAGAGAAGGTTCAAGTTTCATGAAATCATGACCCCCGGAGGTAGGATGGGACCACAATATGGGATCAAAGTTTTACATACAAATATATAGGGAAAATCTATTAAAATCTTCTTCTCAAGAACCACTGAGCCGACAAAGTGCAAATTTACACGGAAACTTTCTAACAGTGCAAATTCAAGTTTGTTAAGTCATGACCCCTGGGGGTAGGATGAGGCCAGAATAGGGGATCGAAGTTTTACATACAAAGAGAGAGAGAGAGAGAGAGAGAGAGAGAGAGTTATGGATCTATTTTTGTGAAATATGAATTTTTGCGTTTCATAACAGTTTTAAGTAGGATGTTGCAGTACAAATGCTCAATGATTTATCAGTACATGCTGTATAAATATAGTATTTCAACTAAAGGACCGGATAATAGTACTTTGTTTACAAGGTTTTTCTTTTACCAGGAATACGTAAAATTAAATATTTTTTGGTAAAAACCAATTGAAAGTTTGTTTTCTCTTCTTTGTAAAGTTGAAACTCATATAGCAAGGAGTGCTTGAACACAATCACATTCCCACAGTACATGTTCCATTGTCTCATCCTCACTGTGAAAAAAAAGTACACATCTTTCAGTTTACTTTTAAAAATTTTGAATAGATGTTAATTTGTTGCTATAATTCTGTTAATTATTCTGTGTTGAAACCATTGGAGTTTACAGTTTTGCGTTCTTTTGAAAGGTAGTATGTTGAAAATTGTCCACTTTCTGTTATCTATATTTATAAGCTGAAATTTGGTCTTAATTTCCCCATCACTCGACTATGAACAATGTTGAAAAGTTGTCGAAACTTTTCTATCAATAATCTGCTCTTCTAAATACAAGACATCGTTGCTTTCCCCTCCACAGAAACCGTGCACCTGTTAACATCATGACTAGCTGCAATAATGTAGCCCTATCCAATTTTTGTTTAATTTCTGACGTTTTCGGGATCAGAGAGGGCTACATTATTGCAGCTAATCATGACACAAGCGAAGATCTTGTTGACATGGTATACAAAAACCTATACTGCTTCGTCTTTTACCCCCCTCCCCCCTTAGAAACCTCATAAATACCCTCATGGAACCCCCAATTTAAAAACCTATCTAAAACTATTCCAAATTTATATAAAAGCTGAGAATTCTGCATTTTTTGAAATAATAATCAGTGTATTTGCAGCACATGTATTATCCCATGTCAAAAAGGTTAATAATGTAATGTACAACGAAAGGATAACGGAACAGTTTTGAACGATTTAAATCAACACGAAAGATAATATTGTTAGATACATGAAAGTAAAGAAAATCAGACATTGACAAACAGATGGATAAGGCGATTCCAATGCCACCACCCCCAGCACACAAACTTTACATTTCATTTGTGGGAGAGGATGATGTGCTATAGAGAAAGCAAAAAGGATTACTTCAGCGAAAAATTAAAAAAAATATTGAAAGTCAAACAAATAAGAGGGATGAACACTCACACCCCCAACCTTGTGAACAACACCTGTAAAATCTAAACCAAATAATATTTATCTTATTGAATTCTTTTGGGGTATTTATGGGTTTTATTGGGGGTGGGGGGGGTGGGGGGGGGGGGGGTGGGGGTTAAAAAGACGTACCGCTTCTTCGTTTCCATGTGAAAAAATAAATTCAAACGCATAAAAGCGTTTCCGTGATAAAATATTGTACCGTATTTCATCCTCTTCTCGTGGTGCTGTATTTTGCAAATAGGGCATCATCCATGGATTTTGGAGAACTGCATGTAATATTACATGCAAGAAGCCAGCTAGCTTGTAAATATTAAAACGGTTAAACCTATACCGTTTTTCAAGAACGATTATGACTAAATGTATACAATTTCAATGATTGTAATACATTTAAAAAAAACCACACCATGTTTTTATATTTGTAATTTTTATTATAATTTTTACAGGTACACTTGTGTACAACAATTCAAAAACAATCTTACCCTGTTAAAGAGAAACACTACGTAAGAGTTATCCCTCTTTATATACATGTAACAAAATTTTTAACTTGTACAGACTCGAGATACTGAAATACATGCGATGAATGAAATGAAAATGCAACGTATATTTACCCTTTTTTTGGTCTAATATAACATCCTCAACTAAATGCTTTTACGCCATCTTTGGACTAATATTAAAATAAAAAAAAAGAAACCTAATTTCATTTAATATACATAAACCCATAGTTGCTGGTCTCTGTAAAAGTAAAAATTTCCTTATTTTTCTCTGAACTGAGATAGCATAATGTAAACTGAATACATTTAAAATTGTTAAGAAATTTACAACACAATACAATAAATCTGACTTGCTTTAAAGTATATCCATTCTTGATATCCTCATTTCCAAGACAAAACAAAAGAAAATTCAAGAGAAATCATTAAACCTTCACTGGCTTCAGTAAAATGTAGATTTTAGAAATCAGTTACTTTGGAGGAGCGAAAAAAAGTCATTTAAAATGTAAGACAAAATTATCTCACTTTGGCCCAAAATAAACATCATTCCAGGTACATTTGTATTACTTGTCCAAATCAAAATTGACACCCACTTCAACAAATATATCTAGTAAATCATGAAACTTCAATTTTGCTGGGACCCCTCTATGAAATCTGAACTCTGGGGGACTCTATTGAAAGTCAGTAAAACAGATATCAAACTCATAATACAGACTGTCATCGTAAATCAAGGGTCTCCTTAAAAAATTACTCAAATGACCCACCCCCCAGGATTTAAATACCCCCATGTTATTTATAAACCAGTAATCCTTGCTATATATCTTGTGACAATGTGCCCTATGATATGGATTGTTAACAAAAGGTCTACGAACTGTAAACTAATTGCAAAATTCAATCCAGATATATATATATACATATATAAAGCACACTTAGAAACATCTGTATCCAAGTCATTGTAGTACAAGTATTATCACTATAATGTTTCATAAACAAAATGAAATTAATATAACAAAATTCAATATGAAAGAAATTTGTAGAATCTCTATAGAGTCAAACTGAGTGAAAAATTTGAACTCCTATATAGCGAGGATCCTGAATAAGATTGCACAGTAAAAAGATCTGCCATGCTTACATACAGTGTTTAAAGGGGCATTAGCTGTAAAGCAAAAACTTTTTAATTCTAAGTTGTGATTAAAACGTTGGAATGCATAAAAAAAAAAAAAAATAAATCTGACAGTGAAAAAGAAAAGCGATTTCCATCCAAATTTTTGAACGAATTTCTTCGCAATAAATTGATGTTTCAGTCATTGTTTCTCTCACAAAAGAAATTTTTATGTCAAAATTACAAAATATTGCAAGATATGTGAATTTTAATATGTCTGTGGTGATTTTTATGTACTGTAAAGCTGTTTTAGTCATTTCGGTAACAATTTGCGAATATGAACATGGCATTAATTTAATTTAAACAGTATATCATTATATATAACATCATAAGAATTAGGCGGCAGGCAGCCACTGCCCCTTTACATCCAGTTGTGCATTCTCCCTACCACACAATACCATACATCAGACATAAACACATACAAAGTTAATACACAGTAACCCCACACACCACAGACTACCTGGACAGTCTAAGTATTCTCTCTCTCTCTTTCTTTCTCTCTCCTCACAGACTGGCACAATTTTTGATTGGAAAAATGATTGAAGTGTACAATTCACTTGCTACATACAAATGCAGTGTGTACTTTTTTCTCAGGTCTACATCCCAGTAACAGACATCTTTGGTACAACTTGTTGAACTCCATTTTATCACAGCATTGTAGTGTTACTACAGTATTGTGTCACAGGTTTTTGTGTCAAATTCACAGATCTCTTTGTGTGCAGTCACATTGCAGCACATTTTTCCTCATCATGGTACCAAGTATTTCCAACCAAACACACCTGAGTAACAGCACCAAGTGGTCAGTGACGTAGTTTATATCACAGGTTTCTTTGTATCAATGAAATGCTTTTGTCCATTCACAAGATGTCTTCTACCACCGTTAAGTGTTCCTCATCCAATCAATATGACTCAGTGTTCCACATGGGATCATCCAACCCTGCTTTTGTTAGATGTTCACAGTTTTAGGGAGTGAGGTATTTTCCGATTTCTGACTCTTGTGTTCAGGATCCATTGTAGGAATACTGCTGCATGTGATGATGTGGATGATGACTTTGTGAAACGGAAGAAATGTCTGTGTAAAAATCTATACTCTGGCTATTTTTCGATAACATCTCTCGACTTGATAACATATGATGAGGACTAGGAACACCCACATACAAGTTTTTGTGATGTGGCCCATGTATAGGGTTCACATGAATGTTAGTTTTCACATCATTTGCATGTATAGCACCCAAACAGGGGTCTGGGTCCTGGGTGGGCACTCGGTTAAAATGTGGCCCATTCACAATGGTTCCCTGGTGGTACTGGGCCCTTCGTCGATGTTGGAAGAAGAGGAAAGCGATGATGATCACAAGGAAGAGGATTCCTCCAGGTACACCAATCACCAGTGGAAGATTTAAATTGCTTCGATCGATTGTGTAGGAATACTGGTTATGCTGATGATCTGAAAGCGAAAGGAAAATATTAGGAAACGTCATCAATAACTGATCAACGAAACAAGGGAGAGAATTACGGTTGAACCAAGACTGAGTAGTCTACCGTGTTCATCCATCCACTCCATCTAAAATTCAGTGTTTTACAGGCTGAGCTAAAAGGTTAACCTCCAAGCCAGAACTAAAAAAAATGTAATACAATAAATCGACGTTCAAGGGACCTCGATAAAACTTCGAGTGATCGAGAGTTTGAGAGATCAAAGTCAAATCCGGAAATTAAAAGGTCTGACCATTATGGTTCAAATTTTATAGCAAGTGGAGTGCATATTTACAACATCCTGGCATAGTTTTGACATGTTGTCCTTCATATTTTTAGGTAATAGACTTGAGTTCAACACGAATCTTGCATAGATAAAAAGATATTCTAAACTTAACATTTTCATTTTTTCTTTTCTCATGTTAAGATGTGTACATGCACATTCAAAAGACAAATTAATCATACATATCAGCTTCACAGTCATGAACAACACAGAGCACATTCCCCCAATCTAATTAAATCAGACTTCTTAGATCCACGACGTATATTCTGCGCAAGAAGATCTGACATAATCTGACTAGGGGTCATGTTCATGTGAACTTTATGTTAGCCAATCAGTGCATTGCCAATGAAATCATTGATGTTCACAATTCAAAGAAAATGGCTGAGATTGTTTGGTTTTAAAGAAAACACATCGCAGTTAGATGTGATGTCACAATGCACCATTTTGAAAACTATTCAAATCGTACCCATCCCTATTCATACATAAATCGCATTTCACAATTAATTGAATTTGGGTGTATTTTATATTGTACATTTTGATGTTTGAATGAACAGAATATATTAGGCATTATTGCAAAAGTTTAAAATTTTTGATCTGAGAATAAACAATTTTATAGCGTGGAATAAACCTCATAGGAGAGAGATTACTGCAACTCATTTACGAATTGCCGGGAACCGCCTAAATGACCATCATTGTCTGTATTTCACCATCTGACTGGCTGATCATTGTAATGAATAATATGCCAAGCGAAAGGTCATGCGGATATGAACCCTTATGGGGTTATGTCAAATCCTACTGTAGCGATTGCGAGCGTATTTTAGGATCTGATTTTAATTAGATTGCACATTCCCCACCATTTTCAGTCACTTTACGCAAACAATAAATTCTAATAAATAATGATGTTTCCTGGGCATGTCTCTAAATTATATTTTCGAAAGTACGATCTCATTGTTAAGTCCGAACAAGTCGTAAATTTGGCTATGTTTGAATTATATAACAAAAACAAAGAGTAGGTGTAGGGTTAAATTTACCAATTGCGCCGTTCCTAGCAAAAAGGGCCCTTAAGTATTTTAGTGCTAAAGCGTGAACTCTAGAGAACAATCCCTCTAAATATTAGAGCAATATTGATTGTCATTAAAATATTACAGTCAATCAAAGATGACAACCAACTCATGATTGGTAATCGTGACCTTTTTCTTTACAAGTATGCAAAATCTGACGTTTTTTCATTATGACGCTTTTCGAAAAATATTGTTGGATAAGATAAGGGTCTTTTTTGCTAGGGAACGGCTCAATTAAACAATTAATTATCCACCCACAATGAAACATAGGCAATGTGTCCCCTAAATAAATCCTTAATTAACACAGCCGAGCTAGCCCCAGACAGTCACAGTTATCCATGCAAGGTCAAGGCTGAAATAATCATACGCTTGAGTGAAGGTGTGTCTATCACCATTTCGAAAAATCTTGAGTTAAAAACAATGAAAGATGTTTTACAGAACCCAAACTTTACTTTGAAAAATCAAACGTTTGACGGTAAATTTGCTTAGTTATATATAGAGAAAAAAATTGGGATTGTGGTTTCACTTCAAGAGATCAAGAACTTCAAAAGATTGAAGTTCAAGCTATCAAGAGTTGCCTTTATTTATTGCGCACAACATATAGCTACTGTTTAACCATGTTACACAATCAATATTGTCCAAAAACAAAAATAAACAGCAGGAATTTTGAGTCGCAAACTTACTAGATCTAACAATGAGATGTGCACTTCTCCAGCTAAATCCCATAGTGTTGGCCGCCAGACATATGTACATCCCTCCATCTGCCTCGGTAACATGATGAATTACAAATTTATTCAGGTACGTTCCATCAGATCCGCTCCCGATTTCACTCGCCTTCAAGATGACAAAAGGCTGTTTACTAAGTATGATGGTGTTGTTGGACATGAATCTGGGGTCATCTACTCGCTTCAGCCACTGTAAAAAAAATATATGAGAAAACTACATGTATAAGAAGATGAAAATGTAAATATAAAACATTTTACTGAAATGTACAGTATAATTATTTCTAACAAAGCATGTTAAGGATTACTGTACTTTAAAAGCTTCACCCCTTTTGCCATTATCAGAAATGGGAAAATTGAAAACAGAGCAAACAAAATTTTATTCAATTACTTTAAAGTAGCAAAAATGAATTGGACCAATTCAAAACTAAGCAAAATCATTTTCCAATTGCACTTGATGAAAATAATTAAGGCCAAAATTTTCCTGTATATACAGTATCACTTTACATTAAACATTGAAAAAACATTATCCTGTTAGTGATTTCATAGCATACTTAATCTTGTAACACGTTTAATAGCAAAGTATATATTTGTCATGATTTGGTGGTTTTTCTTAAAAACTTGCAGCATACTATTGAGAGCTATTGGACTCATTAAACACTTTTCTTGGTGAGGATTATATAGAGGTTTTCTACTAAAAAAAAAACAACCCAAAAAACCAGTTGTAACTAATCAAAAAACACAAAGCTTGTAGTCAGGTATCATCTCTAATTCTACACTACATCAGAAGATGTATTTTTATAATTAATCTCGGAGCATATTGCAACCTTTGTCTTCACCCTGACCATCTGTTTGCGAGAACAAGCCATACTCCAGACTTCTCTGTTTTTACATTTGTTCATAATGCAGTCTCACATTTCTTCATTATTATGGTAAAAACAAACAGGCCTTCCATTAAGAATTTTTCCTGATGAATATTATAAAGCATGGGCAGACTACGCGTTTTTGTTGCTGATGTAAAATCAGTGTGCCCAGGCCTCAACATATGCTTCCGTACATCTGTCTGTGCAGATTCTGAGTTGCTCTGTATGTCTGTGTGTGTAGAATTTTAGGACAGGCCAGTAGCTGTCTGTGCGGTATTTGAGTTTAGTTGCTCTGTATGTCTGTGTGTGTAGAATTTTAGGTCTGTGTGGTTTTTGAGTTTAGTTGCTCTGTATGTCTGTGTAGAATTTTAGGTCAGTCTGCCTGTGTGGTTTTTGAGTTCAGTTGCTCTGTTTGTCTGTCTGTGTGTAGAATTTTAGGCCTGTCTGTCTGTGCAGTATTTGAGTTCAGTTGTATGTCTGTCTGTGTGTGTAGAATTTTAGGTCTGTCTGTCTGTGTGTGTAGAATTTTAGGTCTGTGTGGTATTTGAGTTTAGTTGCTCTGTATGTCTGTGTGTGTAGAATTTAAGGTCTGTCTGTCTGTCTGTGCAATATTTGAGTTTAGTACCTGTATGTGTGGCTGCATCTCGCTGTTTATTTTACACTGAAGTGACGCTGTTTCCCCGATGTTGACCGTGGTGTTGATCGGATGAGGTGGCAGTAACTCAGGTTTGGACATAATTTTATCTGTAAACATTGAAACATTCACATATAACTTCCAACTTGTTCTTGGCTGTTAAAAATTGGGCACTGTCTACTTGCCATTACTGATTCACTATTCAGCTCTTTGATGGATAAATAAAATGAAAAAAAAATGTTTCATTGAATTAATTTGAATATAAAATCAATCCATCAGGCAAGAGTAAAACAAATCTGCCCCAAGGCAGAAATAAGTTTTTTTGTGATGACTCCAGGGCATTACACACCAGCCCCTGACAAGCTATGAAGACATTTGAACAGAAATTCTATCTTGATCTTTGTTTCTACTTTTCTAAGTTAGCACTGGCATGTGATTTATTCGACCATTTCTGATGAACAATATTCAAGGTAGAATGTTTTTCATGTTACAATACAGAAATTAATGTCTACGAACCAAGAGAAAGTACAGCTACTGAAGGGTTTATTGACAGGACATAACAAATCATTCCTTTTTGATAAAATATTAGCAGAAGTGAAAAAAAAATTCTCTTACTTTTTAAAAATATATATATATATAAATTCCGTTTATTTAATTACAAAGAATTTGATACAGTATGCAATGTTGAAAACTTTTTAAAAGCCCTACCAATGACTTCAATGTGGTAAGTGAAGTTTATAGACCCCAGGCGATTTCTGATAACACAGGTGTATTGTCCCGAGTCTGTCTGCTGCAGATCTGGAAGTCGCAGAGTCCAGGAGGGCTTCCGTCCTCCTTCTCGTTGGTACAGACTGTGCTGGTCCTTTACCCAAGTGATCTGAGGACGTGGATTTCCGGACGCTTTGCATCGAAGCCGGAGTGAGCTGTTGACTGGTCTTGTGATCTTCTGTTTTTTCATCTTCTCGGGGTTCGTGAATTGTGGTGGTGCTAATTAAAAATATTAAACAATTATAGATTTTTGTTGAAGTTTATACAAGGATTTATTAATCCAACCAATATGACAGTATATAAAAATGTCAGTAGTATTTATTTCCACATACACAATTTCCCACGAAATACTTTTAAAAACCCTAATGCAATTTATCATTACCATATAACATCACACTGCAAAAATAATTTTCAGAAAGATACCAGTGAACAACTTGTCAGTCTAACCAATCATAGTCCAGAAAGCAGTAATGAGCTTGTGCAGGCAATATAACATTCCAAATGTGTAAACAAATGATTTAGACTGCTTGCATGCATTTATAGAAATCAAAATGAATTTCCATGGTTAGAGCCAATGAAATTACAGCAATTCATCTAGTCGTACAATAAGTTTATTTCTGAGTGATTGTACAAAAATACTTAATGATGACTGATTTGTTCATCTGAGAACATTTTCATTGTTATGTACACATATCTCTACACCAATTCATTCAAATGATAAAATATATTACAGATTTAATGCCTCATTCACATAGAGAGTTTAATGTGAATTAAATCTCATCTTAGTCTGCATTAAATTTGCATTGTGTTCACATGGAGCACATTTAATGCTAATTAGATTAAAGCACAGCAAATGAATTAGCATTTAGATGCATGTGCATTGAAATACAGGACTTTATTGTATTGCTTAAATACTAAGTCAATAACAATAAATCACTGAACACCAAAAATTGTAGTCAATTTGTCCACTTAGCCAATTACAGATGCTGGGTTGTGTCAACTAGCCTAGAATTTTGTCCAGTTTTAGAATCCAATTTTTGTTTTTTATTTCTGAGCTTCAAAGTTGACTTTCTGGTTGACTTTACAGAAAAACAAGAGGCCCATAGGCCACAATCCTCATCTGAATCACAATGGCTCTGCTGATTTTAACACTCTTTATTCTCACATTTTGACCCCATATTATGACCCTAACTTAGTCCCCTGGGGGTCATGACTTAACCAAATTTGAATTCACACAACATGGGTATGCATCTTACATGTATTTCAATATTACTAATACGATCTGCTAATATGTTCTTGGAGATCACTTTTTGTCCTCGTGAACCATGTAAAATTTTATCCCAGATTCTAGCCCCACTTTTAAACACAGGGTCCATAATTTGGAGGGGAAAACCCCAATAAACTTTAATACACATAACTTGGGAATGTTTGCAAATTAATATGATTTAGCATGGTCCTACGACTGCTGAAAAGAATGTTTTGAAGTTTCCTATGTATACATTTTGAATCCATATTCAAGTTCCACCCTAGTCTCTGGGGCCATGATTTGATCAAATATGAATCTGCACTACATTGGGAGGCTTGCATATTAATATGACTAATCATGGCCAGTGGTTCTTGTGACCCAGCCTATCTACCAAGATCATGGTTCAAACAAACTTGAATCTGCACTATCGAAGGATGATTGTATACTATTCGTCACCCAGTTGTTCTTGAGAAGATTTACCCCCCCCCCCCCCCCCCCCCCCCTTATATATAACTTTCGATCCAAACCCAAACCTACCCCTGCGGTATCGATTTGATCATGTTTAGAAGATCTTTAAATGACCCCGCTCTATTTTTTGCCTTTTGTTAAGCATCTATCCTTGGAAGGGGAGATGACCCTTCATTTGAACAAACTTGAATCCCCTTCACTCAATAATACTCTGTGCCAACTTTAGTTGAAATTGGCCCTACGGTTGTGGAGATTCTACTGAATATGAAATTGTGAAAAGTTTAAAATGCCAATGGTAAACAGTGGACAAATTTGATCAGAAAAGCTCAGTTAATCTAAAAATCATAGTATTTGCCTAATGACCTCATTTATGAATAAAATTCCATCATTTTTATAAAGAGAAAGGTACACCACTCAACATGTGAAAAATGTGTCAATTTACTTTACAACAGTTTCATTCGAATTAAACAAATCCACAGTGAAATTAAATGTGCATTCATGTGAATGAAGCATTACTTTCCTTCCCAACTTTTCTACACTTTCCAGTAATTTGCAATGGAGGAAGATTGTGCAAGGGAATGCTGGAGGAAGATTGCTGATGGGAATATTGTGTAAGGAAGATTGCTGATGGGAATATTGTGTCAGGAAATGCTAGAGGAAGGTTGTGTAAGGGAGAACTGGAGAAAGATTGTGTAAGGGAGAAGTGGAGGTAGGTTGTGTAAGGGAGAACTGGAGGAAGTTTGTGTAAGGGAGAACTGGAGGAAGATTGTATAAGGGAATGCTGGAGGAAGATTGTTTATGGGAATATTGTGTAAGGAAGATTGCTGATGGGAATATTGTGTCAGGAAATGCTAGAGGAAGGTTGTGTAAGGGAGAACTGGAGGTAGGTTGTGTAAGGGAGAACTGGAGGTAGGTTGTGTAAAGGAGAACTGGAGGAAGGTTGTGTAAAGGAATGCTGGAGGAAGATTGTTTATGGGAATATTGTGTAAGCAAGATTGCTGATGGGAATATTGTGTCAGGAAATGCTAGAGGAAGGTTGTGTAAGGGAGAACTGGAAGTAGGTTGTGTAAGGGAGAACTGGAGGAAGATTGTGTAAAGGAGAACTGGAGGAAGGTTGTGTAAAGGAGAACTGGAGGAAGGTTGTGTAAAGGAGAACTGGAGGAAGGTTGTGTAAAGGAGAACTGGAGGAAGATTGTGTAAAGGAGAACTGGAGGAAGGTTGTGTAAAGGAGAACTGGAGGAAGATTGTGTAAAGGAGAACTGGAGGAAGGTTGTGTAAGGGAGAACTGGAGGAAGGTTGTGTAAAGGAGAACTGGAGGAAGGTTGTGTAAAGGAATGCTGGAGGATCATAAGATGTTTTGTTTGTGTACCTCCTTCCTTGGTGAGATCCTCCTCATGTGACTTGGCGTAAACTTCCGTACCATCCACAGATACCACATCTTTCTCTTCATCTGAAAAATATACACTAAAAATTGTAATAATCAGTTACAAGATAGTCCTACGGATAACGCACGTCATTAATATGGGATAAGGTTTCCTGAACTGATACAGGAGGAATCTTTGTGAAAATAAATCTGTCATTAGTTCAATGCAGCTACACTAAGAAACATCCATTAAACCTCAATATTTACAACATATCCACAGAGATATGTACAAAAACCTGAAATGAAAGCTAGTATATCAAGACAGGGGCCTGCCATGTGCTATTTACCATCAGGAAAACATCACAAAAAACAAACAGCGGACCCAGATTAGATTTTTTAAATATTAAAAAGAAATTCTTCTTGTTGAAATTTTAATTCAAGAAGAAGCAGCTTCCTGCGGTGCTCAGCTGGTCCCGCTTCATTTACCCCTCCCTGGGGAAGAAACAACAATGGCAAAGTGGAGAGTCCTACCGTGAGGATAAAAGCCTTGGAAACACTTAAAACTTTTTATCAACCCGTTTTGAAATCAGATGGTAATTTGTAGAGCATTGCACTAATCTTCCATCGACAGGAGGCAAAGTAAGTTCCTGCTTGCAGAAACAAAAATGCCAGTCTTTTTGCAAATGAGTAGTAATTCCGTAAATAAATGATTGGCTTCTATAGGGATAGATCCATTAGGGACTTGGTTTTTCCCCCAAAAGATTTAACACTTATTGGTGTGTCAGTGTGATTTTGAGTGTCGACCGACATTGTGGCTCTTATAAACGGTTTGAATCACTTTACTACCAATATGTCTTCCAAAACAAAAAACAAACAAAAAACAAAAAACCACAAAGAAAAATAATTCATGGCACCTGACAATTCAAAACAATAAACAAGATTCATACAGACCCGAACATGTTACCCGTTTTAAGCTATATATAACGCGTCTTTATATTGCTTAGCTTGAACCTGCTTAAATATATCTTTTAAAAGTTCGCAATCGAAAAGGCATACAAAATCATGGGCAGATCAACATGGAGAGAAAAATATATTGTACATGCATGGTGCAGGATATCACAGGCAAGCTAAAAAGTCATTAAAACTGTCACAAACTTCATGATAAATAAATAATCGATATTAAATGATTGTTGAAGGTTTTAAACCTTAACTGCTATCAATCAAATCACAGAAGGGGGCAAAGAGAGTCACAACAGATAAGTTGTTCTAAATGGGAGAGATCAGTTGATAATCACAAAGAAATGTGTCCAATTTATTCCAAGTCAGTGCCCTCACACTGTTCAACACCACAAGTTTCATATACATTGTATGACACCAGAACTACTCAATGAACAAAAAGCACCAAAGAAAAAAAAAATCGCAAATCAATGAAAGAACAAAAAAATCGCACCAAGTTCGTTCATCTTGTAGAGGATGATGAATCTTAACGTAAACTAACATTTTTCATTGATACTGGGGCTTGATAGATACTGTGTTAATCTACATGCTATTATCAAATTGAAGGCAATTAACATCAAATCTTGGCCTCTGCTTTCTCCCCTTCAATCCAACAACTTTCTGATCAGAAGAGTGTATAAATTCAGTGCAATTCAATATCCTTGATTTTCAAGACAAACACAACACAGCTTAAGCTTTCTAAGGAAAGACAGGTTTAACTCTTCTCTCTTATCAAACAAAGACTATCCCATTCTTAAAATTTCTTCTCCCAAAATAAGAACCTATGTGAGCTTCAGGCTGCTGTTTCACCTACATTTTTCATATTTCTTTCCTACGCTGGGATTGTATTCTGTACACCCCCTTCTTTTTAAAACAAATTTCTATTTTCCACCTTTAAATAAAATTGCATGTGTATACTGATAAAATATAACACATTATATCTTCTCTTTAAAAATTATTACACATTAAATATTCTTCTCAATGTTTTTTTTAAGAATCCATGCATGGGATCACATTACCCAAACATAAATCATAAAACTCACAACAGAAAAAAATAATAATGAAATTCTACACAATCGGCCTTTTAAGCTTATGATAATCTCAAACACATTAAATCTGTGGATAAAACCTGATCACAGTGTCGTTAACAGATCTTCATAATATTGTAAACATCGGTAGAACCGGTAAAAATGTGACTTTTATCGCCTTTTTAAATCACTGACAACCCTCTGCATTTGCATACTCAATGCTCATATAAAGGCTAGACTAAAGAATATGAAGAAATATGACCGCCCTAGATCAGACTTCAGTGGGTCCAGATATGCACTCCCCGATAGTCATCATCTCTGTACCGAAATAAAATGCACCTCTGAAATCGGAGAGAGGAGGAGACCTACTAGGAATCTTAATACCCTCATGAAATATTCACAGCCTTCAAGTCCCTGATGGTGACAGGGATGATTTATTTTGACAACGTTAAGTCTTTGATGCTCTTCTTGTAACAACTTAGAACTTGGAAAACAGAATAAAACTGACTGATTGGGCTGTTGTGTGTGAACAGGTTCAACAAACTTTATTTATTTCTGTCTGGACTAATTAAATCTGAAAATGAAGGGCTTGGATTCAATTTATGAAACATCAGGTCAAAAATATTAATTAAACGCATTCTTTTGTGAAAGTAAAAAGAGAATTCAAAAATTTATGACTTACTGTACTTGAGAACAGTTTAGTTATAAAAAACTTATTATGTTTTCAAGAATCTTCTAGACTAGAAGCAAAAATATGCATGATTTTAATACAGAACTTAAATATATGTAGCAATTAAGCGTGGAAGAATCATGACAAATATTGACACAATTCACAATTCATTCCGTGCGTTAGAAAAAAGATGAAAAATAATTAAATGACAATATCCCGGAAGAAGATGCTGCAAAAACACGACACCTGGAGGGAGTTATCAGAGGTTGAAACAGATAATTACTACGCAGCACAAGTCAACTCAAAATGACACAGAAGGTGTCACTAGTAACACTAAAACACCGGACTACCGAGGGAGATCCTATCGCAGCGTTTACTGCCAAGCCAGTGCAACGGGAGGAATGCAATACCTGGATGACACTAATTACTATTAATTGAACATTCAAAATAAAATCTTAAAGCATCTCTGGCTGGATGTTGTCTCTCATCAGTGATGGATTCAAACCCCCTCTATTGTATATCAGATTAACAGCACATGACATTTTCTTGTTCAATTATCATATTTTGGTAAATAATGAATTATTGTCCAAGTTGAATGGGGTGGGGGTAATCTTCCAAGATATTTACGACAGATTTGCACCCACATCTTGGGATTAACTCCGACATCAAGAGCAGAGAACGAAAGAAAGTGATTGGATGGCCTCATGTTTGTGTTTTTTATGCCTGGGTATAGATGACACATTAAGACTGACTTGTAAATCCTTACAATTATGCACACCCGACAATAAGACAGAGGTCAAAAGGTCACAGAACCTGACCCTGTGACTAACAAAATCTAATTGATTCGAGATCACAGGTTGGAATTTCCCTTGAATTCTGCTTCATTCCAAAGGTTTTTTTTTTCTTTCTTTCAAGTATTAATCACCACATCAGAAACGCCTGAGAATTAGATATCCCTGATTTGTGTCAATTGTCTGTCGACACATCACAGGGATATCTGCTCTGGAAGATACAGAAAACTTGACTCCCCCTCTCCTACAATGTACATATGTCATCAACTAAAGGAATCCAATTTTCTGAAGGCTTTTTGTATTTATATACACCACTAATTAATGATGATTGGGATAGAAATCAGAACCCAGGCTGGAGGAAACCAAGACCAACATTTTCTTCACTCTGAGTGGCTTCAAAAGAATTGTACTTTCCTCAAAAGGTGTTGTTTTAGTCTCTTAGAAGGAATATTTGTAGATATATTTATATCTATCACCTATTGAAGAGGTATGAATGGTGTGGCCTACAGGTGTGTTACAAAGCCCTTCAGATTTTATCAGCCAGTTCTACTAAGTAATACCAGAGAAACATGAAAAGTCAATATTTTGACAAGACAGTGGAAACTCTGACAAAGAGAGCTGACCCCTTTGTGTGGTGGACAGAGGGCCAGAAGCCATGAATGGTCAGGAATGTTTATTTATAATTATCCCTGGAAATTCAACAGTCCATCATACACACTGAAACTACAGGCTTCATTTCTTCCTATCCCAAACTAGTTGTTTATTTGAGGATTTGACATGACATGTTGATCATGATGATATGCACTTATAAAAGTCTGTCAGGATGTCTATGTCAATCTCCGAGCCCAATTCATGAATTCTTATTAAATTTTCTTAATGAAATGAAAACTACTCGCCATCAAATCAATATACCACCAAGATATTTATTTTTTCCCAGATGATCTTCATTATTTCTAATCTGAGTGCTAAAATTTAGTTAAGGGCTATTGTCAACAATGGAAGTTGGTGCCCATTTTTCCTCTCAAAGAAAACAAGATTAGACATTAACACAATTGGGAAAGAATTGCTGATGCCGAATTCTCAAACATAGTGGAATAACCAATTGAAATCACCAGTGGATGTGAGGTTGGCAGTTAATAATAATGGAATTAGATTTGGTGTTTCCGTCATTTCAGCTATGACACATTTTCAGGATTATGTTTGGCCACCCTTTATGATAATAATGCACACTTCAAGTACACAGGTGTTAACAAAAAGACTCCATATCAAAAACATGGTCAATGAAAAAACAATTATGTAGTATTCAAAATTTTAAAGCACTACACTGTCCCACTATTTTCTGAAAACCCATCAATTTTCATTTCATATATCAAATTTTATGTCAAAAGGATGTTCAGCAATTTTAGTTTTTTCTCGTGGTTATATTTCTTGCATGCAACACTAAAAATAGAATTTAAGCCAACTCTAACAAGGGCTTTCTGTAAAATAAAGCTTATTTCAATATCGTAAATCACGACATCCAAATAAATTATCTTTGGAGAGGTGAGAGGCAACACTGCTGCCATCTACACTGAAGTTATCACAAAAACGACTGTAAAAACAAAGGGTGTCACCCGCCACTGCCGATAACAGCTTATAAAGTGTGTTTGACTTTCTCGACTCCAAAACCTTCATATGTCAACTCCGCTTTTCAAAATGTACAAATGATTGTCCTTCAATTGAATCAGTAAATGTTCATTTTCATTAAATTAGCAACTAGATGCTTGAAAAATGCTTAATTTGGTCAGAGGAATGAAAATAGATTTGAGTCTCCGTCTCTTTGGCCCTTGACATCATAGGAATTAATTGAGCAGTGTACTACAAATGTGGAATTTGGTGTTGCGCGAGGAAGACTTTGTTTACCTCTAAAATCCCTGGATCTTCTGAAATCCTGCTTCATCTGGTACAAAGTTTCATATAAAGCAATTCTCAGACTTTATTAAACTTTTCACTGGGGAAAAAATAATATGAATGATAAAACACAAAGACCGCTATTGAGCAGGGACACTGCTAGCTTACTGGCATTAAAATAAATTGAAATGGAGGGGCAAACAGACACATTAACAGATTTACTGGATACTCCAAGTGACAAAATGAAATGGAAAACTCCAATTGGACAGCTAGGGGGGAAAAGACATCAATTATGGCCCCCTCTATAATGAGTGTCAAATTCATAACCATACTGTGACCCACACAATATTTAGCTTTCTTATCAGGGCACATTCAGAAGCACACAAACAGAGAGAGAGAGGGAGTGAGAGGGACAGGCAGTTCATAGATCAGTTACTTTATGACAGAATTATGATATACCTCTGCTAATGACCTGACACTTAGCTGGACAATAAAACCTGACTTGGGACAAATCACACCAAGCCAAAGGTCCAGTCTGAACAAACTAGAATGGCCACACAATCAGGGGAATGAAATGAGCCTCATAAATCTCTCACCTAAAATCATCCCCTGCTGGATTTTCTGTGGAGAAGGGTTAGCTGAGGATAGTCTGGCACTGTGGGTTAAGTCAGGCTACTTCTAACCCATTAACACCCCCAGAAGGGCAACCAGATGATCAGAACCAGCATCAGTGGATAATGGCATCTCATAAAACATGTCTTTACTGCATGTCCATGTCTCATACTAGCTCATTCAGATCATGTCTCACTTACACACCATTTAAAACAGGTAAAATCACAAAAAACACTGTATCATACATTTTTTCTAATGAGCTTTGCAGAATATAATATTTTACTCAAACAGAAAAAAATCCCCACTCCCCAATTTTGCATTGATCTCCTTTCAGCATGCCCTGGTTAATTTTTCTACACATTAATTAATAATCTACAAAATAATCAACAGGAGAAAAGATCTTATCTCTCCACACCACATGCTCCACCTAATTAGGCTAAACAGGCATCACTTTTGGTGACCTCCTTTTTTCTTGATCTCTAATCAAACTACAACATTTGTTTAATCAACAGGGAAAGAAAAACAATGTAAGAGACCAACTGAAATAACAACAGTGGGTGGAGGGATAATTACCCCCCAACCCTCCCAAGCCTTTCATGTCAAAATCTACATCAGCAAAACTCTTATTCCTAAAATAATGTTTGCTTAAGCTCAAATTAGTTTTGTTAAAATGCTTACAATTTGTGGGAATAACAGGCCCATCTATTCAATTATGTTGATGAGGATGAATGAGATTTCTAAGGGCAAGTGACATGGAGGAATTGACCATGTCCACAACCTGGGCCAAGAATCAGGTCAGGCCCAATATAATTGGTTCCAAATGCTCCAATCCCAACCTTACAGACAAACCTGGAACTGCTCTCCAAGACTGTGTTTATGACAGAAGAAATCTGCAATTTCCTTTCGAAATGTAGTCAAGCAATTGATTTTCCATCTTCTACTTTAATAATTTTGCCTTCCTTGAGTCCTATTATCCTATGAACAAGTTGATTCCAACCTATTTTTACAGGAAATGGACATAGGGATGATGAGAATTTCTCCCTCCCTGTAAGCCAATTAGCGACAAGAAAACGCTGTGGAGAAACGTTTATCACCCAGCTTATAGCATCTTAATGCCACCTAGCAGAAGACTCAAGACCAATACCCCATCTTTTCATTAAGAAATCTGATGAAATTTGCCTGGAAAAGTATACAAGAAGTGATTCATTGTAAGGGACAGCTGGGTGACTAATGCTGTCAAGGACAGCTTCTGGCCTAGGGCAGGTGCTTTAATATCATACACTGGAATTCAATGGCATGAAATTCTGCAAAACATTTCCATCTCTGTAACTTAAAGAGAGCTACAATACACAGGTATATAACATGTGCAAATATATATTGATAATTACTGATAAAATAACCATAATTTGACAGTGCACCTTTTAAGCAGAGTCCAGCTGATGTTTCCTTTTCTTTGTTCTTAGCTGCAGAATTGTAGCTAACTATAGGGATAAAATCAGGACAACTTTTCTGTTCATGATTCAGGTGTTACACATGTATCTAACATGGCGATGTACACTAGCTAGCAAAATTTATTGGAGTAGCTAGGGCTTCTGCAAGTATTCAGTTCATATAGGGCTAAATATCTTCAGGCATGCCTTGACACATGAAGTGTATTCAGAAAATAACTTAAGAATTCTGTGAGGCTGGATGTTAAAATACTTGATTATGGAGATACAACACCCGAATCACTCCGGTTTTCACAATGGGTGGATTATATCCCATTCTATCACCCAGAGAGTTACAGTTCTATGCAGCTCATGGTTCTCCAATTTAAGTTTCTATATCATCAATCTGAACTTGTTGAAATCAGACAAACAGGACAGGTGACCTAATGATTCAGTTTTGATATCCAATGGAACAAACTTTATGTAATAGACTTTTTGAAATAATTTTGGTAAACAAGTCACCTAATTCACATCAACGTTAACTAGTTACGAATGCATCATTTTCACCATATCACTGCAAATTACTGCAGCGTCAATACATGGTTATACACTCCTATGGAGCTTGCATCCCTATTGATAACTTAATTTTCTTTCAAATTAGGCAGAGTCCGAGAAATCCAAGAACTTGGATTCCAATAGAAACCATTCTGTCTAAAGAACAAAGTCTTGGATCAGGTTTAATACTACAAGACTAATTAATAAAAGAAACCTTATTAGTCATTTTCTGAGGAAGCTTGCGACATTCTTCTCAGATCGATTTCATCTGTTGTCCATTATAAAAACGACCATCTAACCCACTCCACAATCTATCAATGACTGGGCTCTCTCTAAGCCAAATCAGTCTTCTGAAGAAAAATTTCTTATTTTGTCATGTACATCAATCGAGGAGCTAGACAGATGGGTTCTAGCAATAATTTTAATACGGGTTTTACATTGGGTGGTTTTGTCTACAATAATTGAGGTCAATTTCCTTGAATTGAATGGGGCACTACCTTGTATAAACCACTTAATTTTGGCTCATCAAAAAAGTTTTCATCATATTCAGTCTGAAAGAAACGTAAAACATGATATTCAAGGAGTTGTCTCCCCTCTAGAAATGTAACTCACCATGAACAACTAATGTGTAGTTTACAGAGATACTGCCAAATCCATTGGTTGCTTTACACACATATTTCCCAGCATTCTCCACCTCTATGTCCTTAATGCGTAAAGATCCATCCTTAAGAACTTTATGTTTTTCCCATAATTCATTTATACTTTCACCGTCTTTCTTCCACTCTATGAAAGGAAATGGGTCCCCTGCTACAGGACAGAGTAATTTTTTGGTATGATTTACTCTCGCGATTTGTCGACTTCTTCCATCACCTACATACTGTGGGGGACCTGAAAAATAACAATTTGAAATGATTACGTACATCTTATCTCACGGTTTTGTAGAGTCATATTAAGATAATTTTTGCACTTTAATAACATATTATTTGAGAGCATGCATTCCCATAAATATAAATCTGCCTTTTTTGTAAATCTAGTATATGATTTTAACCCTTTTGCTCACAAGCAAACTAGTTCATCAACCTGCCTATATAATGATGGTAATGTAAGCTCAAAGAGAGCTGATCCAAGTTAAACTGACAAAAAAATTACCCATGCAGAAAAAATTATATTCTCTAACCACTATCCCTCTACAGAGATGTTACGCGATACAAAATGTCATTGTAAATTTCACGGTGAATGCTGGGACATTGCCTAGTTCATTTTTCTGGGATGTTTTACAGAAGGTAAATCGTTTGAGTTACAACATTTCCCAGTGTTTTTGTTGTTGGACAATAGCAGGTGCCCCTCTCTTTAATCTTTAACAGACAAGAGCCTTCATTTCTGTTTATTGCAACACAACATATGTACACCACCATTGTACTTTTACCAATTGAAATGTTTTTTGTAACATTTATTTTGCTGCGATACCGTAACACAGGCTAGAAATTTTATTTTCTACCATCGGTATGTGCCTCTTCTTCTCATTTTTTTTTTTTTCTCCCACATGGAGTTTAAGCGTTTGGAGCCATACCAGGCCCTGACAATTTCATTTTTTTGTCTGGGCTGGTGCTCTAAGTGGCCAGAAAAGTCGATAATGTGTAAATAGCCAATTATCTTTTTTTCAAAAAATAAAATTAAAAAGTTGTGCAATATGATGTAGCATGTGCTATCTGAAAATTACAGCACTTGAAAAGCTGTTACTCCTCGTCAGGTGCTCTTAATGGAAACATCCCCCCTGCTTCATAAAATGCTGTTTGCAAATCATAATTCTCACCAATAAATCACCACGGGAAGGCAGATGAAGTTATAATGTATCAAAAGTTTAACAGGTTTAAGAGTAGAGGCAAGATCACGGCCTCAATAGCTTGCCTGACTTTTACGGACAATTCTGAATTCTCCTTGTCGTGTGGCACTCTTGCCAAAAATGTTGGCCTTGTTCAGGTATAATGGATCTGTCAAGTTTAAGAGCCTTGGAAGCAAAATGCAATTTAGTGACTAAAGTTGTGGCATGTTCAGCAATGCATTGAACTTGCCTAAATATTCAGTCCTTCAGAAATCTATTAAAGCTAATAGCAAATACAGTATATCTTTAATTTATTCAAGGGTTTAATTGAGTTGTAGTGATTATTGCCAGCAAATAATGCATGTTGTTCTCAGCATGCAGACCACTACATCAGTGATATTACAGCATTATATTTGTTCACCAGCTGTCTACAGGGACCAGTTGTGTTATTTGCTTATATTGCCCATGCTGTCTAGAAAAATACTTCACTCTGCTTTAAGAATGTCTTTTAATTACTTAAGATCTTAATGCTATGGCTAATGAGTTTAATGGCCAAGTTATGTTGTTTTTTTTTAGTTTAATGAAGATGTGTCACATATTTTGGTTGGGAGGTTAAGAGGGATTTCCATCTTCTGGCCAAGAGCTGAAGTTGGGATGCTTGAAGGGAGGGGATCACTAATTGACCGAAAAGTGGGACAGTTGAGGGAGAAGAAGGGATGTTCCCGAGAGTGGGGAGCACTGATGGAAGGGGTAGGAATGAGATAGTCGAGGAGGAACAAGTCATTTGACAAGGGGAAAGCCAGAGAAAGAATGCTTGAGTGAGGGACACGTGTAGGAATAGCAAATACATGTGAAGGAAACACTTAGGGAGCACTGGAGGAAAGAGGCAGTGCTCAATAAGTACAACAACTACTGACTGCACTTCCTTCCTCTGAGCACACCTTGTGTACAGATAAAAGTCTCTCAGAACTGATAGGAGAAAAAATAATACCAATACTGGAACCATTATTTCATCTCCAATTCCATCCCAGTCCTAACATTCCGTATGCCCAATGAGATCTTTCTGCGTCAACAAGACCACACGTAACTACGTGTATTAGGTAAAGTGAGTAGCTCTTAGCATCATTTTTGAAAGTGGAAATGTTGGGTACAAATGCAAAAAAAAGTTGCCCTGATATTTGTCAGGAAATTCTTAGGTTAACAAGAAAAGTTGTGTCCAAATCCAAAATTCAAGGAGGGGGCTTTGTCCTTCAGTACATGAGTTAAATTCCATTGGTTTAACCTTACATTTCTACTACCATGCAACGTACACTACTATAAGAAGTGACCATTAAGGTAAATAATCGATCTTTTCATGTAAAAATAACAAACTTTGTATGTATAACAGGATAAATATGTCACACTTAATTGTCAAGAAAAGAAGGGAAGAGCCAAGCCAAGCCCCCCCCCCCCCCCCCCCTTCAGTTGCTACATGCCTGGAGATCGATGCATACAATGTTGTTGTTTATGATATCATTGTGATATCAGTTGTTATAATGATAAGAGAAAATCTTACAAACTGAGTAAATATCCACATACACTAGAGAAAATTTACACAGTCTTATGAATTTTTTTAAGCCTTTCACAACTATAGATATCAGAAACTTGTGTTTTTTGGTACTAGGATATTCACTTGCAACATTCTAAAAACATAATCTTCAACTCAGGCAAATATATTTGTATCAGAAATGAATCCTCTTCAGCCATCACAACTGGTATACAAGAGTTTCTCAAGTGAAAAATAATTTTAGGAACTTTTTCTGAAGATCGAGTTTCAAAATTTTACTGTTCCGATATCCCATATTAACAGTATCATAATCTGACATACTGTATGTACTTCAATAAGCAGATAGCTGATTTCCCAATCAACTGACTGTGGACACAAAGAAGACTGAATCAAGATCAGAGAGGAAAAATAGACAAGAAAGTGTCAATATTGAAACAAATTTTTATTGTTGTGGATATGAGTAATATGAGCAAAGAAAAACAAAGAGAAGTTATGATATTCAGCGAATCATTACATCTTAACAATCTGCCTGCCTGTGTCTCATAGAAAACAAAAAGACAATGAAAAAAGATGGCTAAATTTGATACCCAACTCAGAACAGCTTTTGCTTGGAGTTCTCTAGTCATGAGCTAATGGCTCCTAAATGATATTTAGTAATTAATACCACATATCTTGCTACATCACACAGATTGGCCCATCAAAGTAAATTCTAACTGTTGGCATTTGATTGAGGAGACCCTCTGTAACAGTGTGACCACTTTCTCTTATCATAAAGAGATGCCTTTCCTCCAGTGCGTTTACAGATAGAGACTCTCTCTCTGATAATTCAAAGGATGTGCAGTAACTGTCCAACTACATCCTAACAATAAAAATATGTTTCATCCTTGAGTAATATTACACATTTCCAATGATGAACAAGATATATCTGTGAAACACTGCTCTCCCAAGATGGCCAAGTTCAAGCAAGTTTGACCTTGACCATCATCAGTCACTTTAACTTTCATCTTAATTTTTTAAACTCAGAGGCCCCATACGTGTCAAAGCAGGTGTGGCATGATAAAGATCTCTCCCTGCTCAAAGGCAGTAAGCTCCAAGCATAGGCTTACATGTAAGTCTTGCAGCCCTTCACCAGCACTGGTAATTAAAGTCTCCATGAGTGAAAAATTCTTGAGTGGGATGTTAAACAATATACAATCAATCATTCATCAAGTGTGTAGTCTTCATCTTATATAGTTCAAAAGTCAAGGACACACAGACCACCACCACCCCCCCCCCCCTCCTATAAAACAAGAATAATCTTCTAATAGCATGCAGTCACACACCTCTGTTGATGAGCAAGAATAAATAAGTATACAGCCACACAGCATTCATGATTGTAGATGAGCAAGAAGAACACAGCTGTGTTACATGACCAGTGTCCATTATTCAGAAATTCATTAATTGGGGTCCATACTGTGGTCAAACCAGATAGTAGTAATTAACCCTAACAAGACTTCAATTTCCTTCCATGATTACTTACTATAAATCTGATGACAATTTTTCTTTCCTCAGAAATGAAGATCACAGTGTATTAATAAACGTAAATTACCTCCATTATGGTCAACCTAATTAATTCTCCCATGCGAAATAAATGCATTACTTCTAATATATATTGATGAAAGCTCCATGAAGTAAGGCAACTACTCCAATTTTGGGCATATATTCCCAAAGAGCTCTAAAGACCTTTGTTCTTTGATCTTTTAACTTAAACAAGAGGCCCACAGGCCTTATCGATCACCTGAGTACATATATATATATATGCATCAAACATATCAAGGGTACCCAAGATGCTTGAAAGGCCTTGGCTCGACTTTTTCTATAAATATTTAATCATAGGAACCTAGATATTTGATATGCAAATAATCTTAACTATTGAACACATATATACACACACTGTAGATCTGAAAGGACAAAATATCCACTTTTGTTTTATTTAAAATATTTCAAAGAATGAAAATGAGTCCTACACGCCAGTTTCGAGAAACTAGAAGCTCTTCTGTGTAGGAGGTGCATTTAGTGGAACTACAGTCAGTGAGGAAGACGATAAAATGTATTCAAAGCGGCTTCTCTTTTAATATCTAAATGTAGGAAATAAAAGATACTATCCAAAAAAATACTTTACTAAAGTGGAAACTGTTTAACATAAAAATAACGTCATACTTGCAAGTAATATCCTGGACAAGATATACGTACGAGCATCGAAATAAGGTGATATAATAAGAATTCATGTGTGTGTATTTAATTACTCCCTGAATACTTATCATTTATTTGGTTTGTGTATCAGTAAAATTCGGGTGACGGAACGACAAACGAGAAACTTAATGAGCAGATTCACTTAGGCAGTGATGACTTTTTGTCGCACTCCAGCATGTAAACAAATAGTTTCGCACCTTACTATCTATACAAAAGTTCTCTAAAGGGAAATAATTTGGAAGTATCTCGAAGCCGGTGTATTGACTCGAACAAGTCATTTTCTGTAAATAATGATAATTAATTTAAAATATTTATCTGCATTTATTTCCAAATTTAAATCAATTATAATCTTCAATTCACATTCCCTAAATTCAATCTGCTATAATCGTAGTGAAAATTCTGATGCACATGTTGATAAATATTCATTTATCTTTATCATGATATTAGAAAGGAATAAGATGATTTGGGATGAGAAATTTCCCCCCACAAAAATGAGCTTTACTAACTCTTTACAGGCACTAAATAGTTTCTTTCCAAAGTACATAGTGTTATATTTCAGATTTTGTAGATTTTGTATTTAGGTCACTAATATCAATCAAGTTCTATCAGGTAACTTCAATGGCACATCCAGGTTATAACCAATCCCTAACATGTATACATGATGCCCCAGCTCCAGAGCTTTATTATGGCATTTCTGGCATATTCAGCCATTTTTTTTCCTAGGAATCTGCAGCGGAGTATGTTGAAGCAGTGGGTATCGACTAATTTGATTACTAAAGTCTCCTATCCCTTTAATTCATAGCTATATCCACGTAATTCAATTACCAGAGGAACTGATTTTTTTCCATTTCAAACTGCTGCATTTATCACTACATTACATTCAGATCATAAACACGGTAATCAAATTTCTGGCGATTCGATTACTGGAAATCATTTTTGTAGCATGCAGGCATTTCAAGAAAATTAACTGAAAACAATAGCCCAAAAACTTCACTGAGGAAGCCAATGGAGAAAATCAGAAACATCGCTGAATGACAAGGCTAGTCTCACAATAGCGATTATTAGTCTGGTTTATAATGCACATTATATATTTTACTGAAACAGGATCATAAAATGCATCTTATCTGTAAACTTTGGCATCTATAGTACTAAACACCACAAACATTCTCTGCAACCATGCAGATACAAACAAATACATGGCAGGTTACACAGAAAAACCATCAACTGCATTTATAGATCATAAAAACAATAGCACTCATTAATTGAGCCAAAACACTGATGTTTATCCCCAATATCAAAATTTTTATGAAATAAAACTGTCTCGAGAACTTAAAAATAACTCAAAGGACCCCATACTGCACATTAATAATGCATTAAACAGCTTCCTGAGAGGTAAAAAAACCCAAAACAATTAACACCAACAGGAGATTTTTTCCTACACCCCACATGGTTCAAAGATGAAAAGCCGCAGCATGCAGTGGTACAAATTTGTCATTTTTGTTTCCTTGTAAGACTGTGATGTCTTGACTCTGTCAGTCAATTTCGATCGTTTGGGAATTCTGTTTCTGACTAGCCAATGACAGATGATGGCCTTACCAAATGCTAGGTGATGAAAAAGATCTCCGGACTTGAGAAGAAAAAAATACAGATAGTTTCCTACATTCTAAAAGATCAAGTGAATTCATGTAGAATAATCGCTATACACCTAGGAATAGAATCATCTCTTGCAGGTGCATAAGCTAAATCACCAAGATGGATGAGCCCCAACACCAAAGGCCTGTTCCTGAACAGATGAATGTAATTTTCTACCTTAATAAGATAAATATTTTTAAACTCTGAAATTACGGAATTATGAGAAGATAAATGCCAATTTCCAGATCGTTACACAATCTCCTTAACTCAGTAGTGGTTATCACAACGGCAATGACTTCTTCCTGTGCTTGTCGCAGAATAACCTTGACCCCTGACCTGGCTTTCCTGCATCAGGTGTTCCACTTCCCACTTAGGTAGAGATGATGGTGACAGAATGAGAACAAAATCATGGCAAACTGTCACAGCAATTATTCGCCAGCTGACTCTTGAGAATTTGGACTGTTTTAATGATCATTAATTATAGCAACTGGTATTTTCAAGTCTTTGCTGAAAAAGGAGCAAGTTGAATTTAAAAAGTTGTAAATACAAATTTCATCCTAATCAAAATTAATTATGCTAATATTCTGACCAAGCAGTTTGAGATCTTCAGGAAATTGATGTCTGACTATCCCTACATATTTGTATTAATTTCTACTTTAACGTGACTCATACCCAAGTACTGACTGGTCATAAAATTACCAGCATATATCAACTAGAAAACTAATTGTCCTGAAATTAACCATTATCCTTGACAATCCAACATTGTTTTCTATATGACTATACAATTATCTAATTTAGCAATTAATTTGTTTCTCTAATGAAAATTCCTCAATATACACAGTAATAAACTTCACCAACTTAATGGTCAATGCACTGGTATAATGATCGATCCCCCTCTCTTTTTCACTCTCTCATCCAAACATTTCTGAAGCATTCAGCATGTGCCAAGGGTCTCTCTAAAGTGTATCTTTCTATAAGCTTCAGTGTCAACATATGTCAATTAAAGATCCTTATAAATATCTAAAATTAGGAGCACCCCAAGGAGATCTACTTATCTCTTGATTATTCTATAATTAGAAGAATGCACATGTAGATTTCATACTTCATATGTATTTCAAAAGATTTTTTCCCCTAAATAATTTTCACAATCATTATTTTAGTCCTTTATTCCAATTTTTCGTATTTCCACTTTGATTGTACAAGCTGTCAGCAGTGTCTTAAACTGGAGCATATTATGAAGGCTAGATTTGTCACTGTACAGTTTGTAACAAACAAGATGTAAGATATCTATGTGTGTTTTTGCAGTGTAAATCAGTCAGCTACTGGGTGTCACCTTTTACTTTCAACAAACAGCACACCAATAGCCCTGAGCCACAACCATGCATTCCTCAACTCTTGTCATCTATAATTGTTATATCTTTTTAATTTGATTAGACATCATCATAAATATCATCTTGCCACTTCTGAAATCTATTGCAGGCTGGTATTAAAGCTTGCAGACTTTCACATTTATCTTCTGTAATTTTCAAAAAATCTTCACGGAAAAACAACTTTTTTGCCCAAAATGTTATATGATTAGTGGTTTACAAGACATAGTATTCCCAATTCAAGTTTTCCCATGATATTTTTTCTCTCCAAAAATTCTCAAAGTTCAGAATATTTACAATTCTATACCCATGACAAGTTCTGTGGGTATTTTTCAGACCTGACTGACTAACATAGTAGAGCTGTGGTTTGTATCTCACCAACACCACTGGTTAAGACTTGAAACAGCTGTTGTTAGAACAAGAAACAAACCATCTGCCTCGATACAAGAATGTTTACATTCATTCTAATATTGATTCCATTTATTTCAATCTGACATATCCAGTGTATATATATACATTTTATCTACGCCAACTTTATATAAAATAGCTGATGATCCATGCAGAAAAACCACCACCCTTTCATTCGGACATAAGCTGGCTCTGCAATTCATAACTCCTAGCTCTGATAAAGCACGATTCTTACTTAGAAATTAATATTCATATTTTTTATATATAATCAAATGAAAAAAGTCTGATTTTGTGAATTGTATCACATGAGCACGTGTTTATATACAGTGTCATGTAAAATGGATTACTTTGGGTCAATATGATACCCCCTTCAAAGATCTTGGGCACAAATAATTTAATATAAAGATATTATTTGTTGGACACCATGGCAACACTCTACACAAGTATGCAGCTCAACAATAACCAGGATCAAATTTTTAAAATTACATTTACAAAAGATTCCACCTTACTCACTGAAACCGACAAGGAAAATCCAATGCATTAAAGTTGAGAAGATTAATAATAGCTGATGCCATATAATTTTTTTTAATTTAATGTACAGTTGTTTTCATGTCATATTATTAAGAATTCTCCGAGCTTATGATAATTAAAATAGTGTGATTCAAAGAATAAAATTCAGATTTATGCATATTTTAAGACGTCAAAGAATGAATTCAACCACAGAACGCAAATGTCGAAGATATACATGATTCATTCAGTCAAATGTCAGAAAATCTCTTCAACTTTGCTTTATTCTACTGGAAAGAATTTTTTCATCTGACATATCAAAAAGAGAAATTCTGACATCTTGAAAACTTTTGTCTTCCATTAAGACATGCATGCAAATTTCAATTCCAAGAAAAAATGCACAGTAAATTATGGGACTGCATGAATGTCTAAATTATCAGTTTCCATGGCTACTGATGAATTTGCTCATCACATGACCACTGGTCATTAGCGCTGTAAAATCTGTGGTGACAGATATCATTTGTATCATTTACCTCCTTCATAAAACCTGGACAACATCACAAGAGACTTCTAATGAAAAATTAAGCAGCCTATTAGAGGCCATGGAAAATCACCTGACCTCGTGGCCAGTATGTCTATTGCTATTATGAATCAGTCTTGTGAATAACCTAATTAATAATATATATAAAATTATACTTTTTGCACTTTACAATTTAGTGCAAATATTATGTGCTAATAATGTAATGGATGAATTGACAAATTAGATACCAAGTTTAATTCTGACTAACTTTTATCCTGACATAACCCATTGACCAGTCAGTTATTATTAACGACACCATTTAGGAAAATTTATTTCAAAAAGATAAACTAGTATACGCCCAAACCTTTTAATTTTGGTGGCAGTACTTGCACTAAACAAGGAGAAAAGGCCTAACATGGTAGTGTGTAAGGCTAGAAGGTGGATGAATAAATAATAGCTATATTAAAAAGAGTTGTCTTGTCAAAGCTATCATCATCCATCAAACAACATGAAATACATCCTCAAGAGCTTTTACACAATTCATTCCAAGAAAAATTTGGTTTACTATCAAAATCATCTTTTGATTTTATAAAATATATCTTAATTTAACAAAACTTTGAAGACAATTTCAATAGTGTAGTTCAACCTGGTCATGCTGTTCAGTTTAATGCTGCAAGAATGTGTTTTAAGGCCTTTATTTACGAGTTTATGTTATCTCGTTTGAATGTTAGTCTAATCTTCTGTACTGAAAAAAAACAAGATCAAGACAACTTGTTTGACCAATCATTCAAAACCCAAGTGAGATACGGAGATATTCTGGGGAAGAAAGAAACAGAAAATCTGTTCCATTTTACTTCTTCCTCATCCAAAAGAAAGAAATCTGGGCTAATGTTCCAAAGTCTTGAGAGCTCAGTGAGAGAGTTAAGAAGAACTCATTGTCATTTTAGTGCTCACAATGGCTAAAATATACTTGAAGTTAATTTCTTAGGAGTACCTCCTGAATGCTTGTAATTTAAGTGTCATTATCCCAAATCCTTCCTTGACAATCTCTGAATATTCTGTATCATTTTTAAGATTTATAATTGTTATATGAATCATCCATGGATGTCATTTTATACATCCCCCCCAAGGATTTTTAGCTGACCACTTTCCACTTCTGTGGAGGATTCCCAGGCTCAGCTATAAAGACATATTTCTTTCATGGCAGAGAAGTGTTTGATTAGGTCCCCATGTATGACAGCATCATGTTTTTGTAGACCATGCTGGCAGCATATGAAAACAGTATCCAGAACTGCTCTGAGAAGCTTTAAGTTCTATTGTTATGATATTCTATCTGTAAAACACTCAAAAGAGCCAGATCTGTAGTCTGTCACTGCTGATTAAATTGTTAAATATGATAGATAAAAATCCCATCTGGCAATTAAGTGTCGACCGCTCAAACAAAAACAAGGGTGTTAAAGCGATTGAGCCTGGCAGAGCATGTAGTTCTCAAGGAAAAAACACAGAAAAATATCTACAACTTCGGAGGCTAATTTGTAGGGGGGGAAATTTACTAAGAAGTCACGCTATGTTAAAACTTGCAGTTGGTGTTGGAAATATCATATGTATAAATTTACAGATTGTTCTGTTAGATGGATGTCCATTTCTCCTGGACAGTATGTTATATTGGAAAACACCAAGATTGTTTTTAATGCCAATTATAGGGGACAATTAATTAAGATATCCAATGACACAGCAAAAAACTAGAATCCTAAACAATTCCGTTTTAAATTGTCAATTGTCAAATATTATCATCAGAATTCTTTTTTATATGGAATATAACTGTCTTGTTCATTTGAAACATAACAACCTACAACACATTTTAAGACATTTAGTCTCTAATCAAGGTTAAGAAATGATGAAATTACAAAATATTATCATGTTCCTGCAATATTGGAAATACTGCTTCAGGCCATGCAATTAATCATGTCAATATTTCATACTGGCAAATTATTCTAGACAGAAATGATTATCTTATCAAAATTTTACTTTAAAACTTCACACAATTTTGCTCATTCTGCATATGATGATTATTTTTCCTGTTTACCATCTCAACTTGTGAACCTTCGAATATTACAAATAAAAGAACAATTGCTGAAGTTTTGAACTAATTATACTAATAATTAATGAAATTTCATGCTTGAAATTTTTTTGATGATAACAAAAAAAAAATAAAAAAAAAATTAAATCTCCAACATATTAAAGTAATCAACCTCTATTTATCCACATGTCAAATTGAAAATCAACCCAAGTGATCAATAAAGTATTTTTCTGATATAAAAGCATTTAATAAGAGACTTGCAATTAAATGACAGCAACATTGACAAGCCAGTCATGGGCTGCCACAACTCTCTCCTTTTCTCTACTGATTTCTGACACTCTGACAAGCCAAAACCTTCACTCTATTTTACAATGAATAATTTTTCTCTAATCGCATTAAATATTCTATTTCAAAGTTTTGCATATTTTTTCATTTCTCATTCAAACAGAACAAGTTCTCACACCTAATCCAATACGCAGTCCACGAGGACAAAAAAAATCATCTTGTACAGTCAAAACCCAGATCCTTATAAAATACATTGATTTTTGTTTAAAAGTTAATTCAAAAACTTAATCTCATTTACTGCATTAACAGAGAGCATTCATAGAAAACTCAACACCGTATGAAGCGACTGCAGTTTGAATGAGAATCAATAAGGACTACTCAATGAGTTGGGCCAAATACGATTAAAAACAGTCCACTCAAAAAAAAGGGCCAGGGTCATCTAGTGTGCTAAGCCTCAAATTAACAAATACAGAAACACTACACAAATCAAAGTCATTTCTGCCAAAGATTGTAGAGGACTAAAAAATTTATACAAAATTTCAGTTACCATATCAAAATAATTCTAAAGTTTTTCAAGAGACATATATAACATACTTATAAATATATGTCTCTGGTTTCAGTCTTAACCATTTTTTGATCTTTTTTTTTCTTTCATTTTTTTTCAAAAACCTGTTTTACTCCCATGTGGATATAGTGAATTAAACCTGGTTGAAACAGTTTAACACCTGTGACAATGGTCTTATGAATGTTTGATTTTAGAACAAATTGCGGAAATTAGGTCTTAAATTAAGCAAGGAAAAGGTCGTGCGAGGTCAAAGACGCTCAGACACATGGATTAGAACTGGAACACACTTAGTTTTCTTTCCGCGTGGTCTGCGAAATCAACACGTTTTATCGTGATGAATAGCAGTCTGATGTCAACATAAAAATACATCGTATCATTCATTGCTGCAATTAAAACCTTGCCCTATAACGTATGTGTACATTGATCTGAAGTTTCTTAGCCACTTACCGAGTGCGGAGACTGTCACCATCAGGACAAATGACAAAACCATCAAAATCATCATCTTCTCGGTACTACCTGAAAGTAGAAAGTTTCTAAAACTAAGTCATGCTGTGTAAGTCGTAACTTTCATTTCCGGCATAGGAACTTCTCCCGCCAAATTGTCAGCACTATCTGGTGGGTACTGATATCAAAATGACAGAATTTTGTTTTGTTTTGACAGTGTCCATCACTGCAATGCCGAAATTTTCTGTCGTCATTTAGCAATTTAGACTTGACAGAGCGACAGAAAATAAGAACAACATGTTTTCGACCTTTTCAGTGCTTTAATGGATTATAGTAATATATTATATCGGATGTTGAACGTTATCGCGCTGTTCAGAACTCTGTTCGCGACATTAAACGAACATTATTTCCGTAAAATCGATTTTTTCCTTCTGCAAATTAAAAATCGGTAGTTTGATTCCAGCGATCTAAATTTACATGTCAAAAATCTGCCCAGAGGCAAATTGTCACTTTTTTCTGTACATGAAATCTGCAGCAGAATCTTCCATGCTTTAGAGAACTGACGGTTTTCTGTCGGACTTCGGCTGTCCAGATTTAATTATTGGCAATCACGGCCGTGCCACGGACAATAATGTACCTGTGAGTCGGGCCTTCTCCAGGTAAACTTCACTGGAGCGACGGTCCGTGCCAATTCTATAGTTTCTGGTCCCTTGTCATTATCATATAAATTAGATTTTGACCAACAGAATATTTGGATTGATCGACCCTTTAATGGAAAAATGCGCCCCGTCCAGTATATCTAAATTATAACCAGTAACACTCAAGAGACTAGGAGACTGATATACTTCGAAAAATCAGCATGGTACATACAATTCAGTTCAAATTGATAAAAGATATTTCTGGAGGGCGGAAGAAAAAAAACTTACTTGATTTTGAACACTTGTCGATTTCCATGGTAAACCTGACATAAAATGGTGTATATTTGAAGATCAACTCATTCCGGGGGGTTTACCGCTCAGAATCTTAAACTGTGTCAATTTCCACATGCTTTCTCACAAACTCGATAAGACATAAATAGCGTTCTGCACCCGTTAAAATCCGACCAACGTCACCTTCAATTTTCTCTAACACCCAATTAACAGATTGTTGATAAACAATAAAAAACTCTCCTCCTCTCTCCGAAGATCAAAATTAAACTGCCTGTGTCGCGTGCGCCGTCACTGTATCTCATTCACAAGGGGTGGTGCTTCTGGTGAATACCAGCATCGGTGTAAAAAAAAAAATCCACAAAAGAATTATGATAACCTACTATCAACACATTATTTAGTTCCGTAAAACGTTTACCAATTATAATTATTCTTTCTTTAAAACGCTCGGGCTGTCGATTTCCACCGTTTCGCTCTCTAGTCATTTGACAAATAACATAGAGACCTGTCGCTAAAACCGTCACTCAAAAGCGGCGAATTTTTTTCTTAGCGCACGGAGCGAAAAGGGGGCGGGCCCAACTGCAATGTATACATATGTTTCTTGTGGGAAGAATGCTCGCCAAGTGAATATTAAATCCGATGTTTATTTTTGGGATATATATTTATCGGTTTGAATGTTATTTCTGTACCCCATGTATCTAGTACGTTGTTTCTGGCGAGTACAAGTATACAAGTACTTAGAAAACCGCCTGGACTGTGCGCTGTTTGACACCGGTCTTTCTGCGCCTCGGTTCCATGAACCTTTTGTCCATTACTGTGTTTATCTTGTGTGGCCTTTGATCCTACATCGTAATTTCTAAACATTATTAAGATGGTCTCTGATTACTTCATTAGTTAATCTGATTAGAACTAGCACTTGATATACCCATGTGGAAAGCTGTCCCATGTTTACGTGTAGATAAAAAATTTACTTAGCTCTAAAATTATCATAAATATTAGAGCATTCGGTACGCAGCTGAGAGAGAGAGAGAGAGAGAGAGAGAGAGAGAGAGAGAGCGTCTGACTTATTAATTCTTAGAGTTATCAAAAGCATAAGTCATATCCCATCCGCATGAATAAGATATGCCAATAATTTGGGAAGGTATTGAATGACATCAAATTGATTATTCAACCAAGACTCAGTGTTACTAAATTATTATTCAAATCTCTGAAAATGGCATTTCCTCTTGTGAATTAAAGGGATTCGTTTAGTCAACACTTCAAATGAATTTCAGGGTAAATATTGTACTTCCGAACAGACTGAATGTTAAAACAAGGAACGCCTGTTACCTCACTTCATTCAATGACCACTCGCACCTGACTTTACTGACCAATTCATGCAAGACTTGGCGCACCTGGGAAGAATCTAATATGTACCTTCAGACACCGCATTTTAAGTCTAAGAGATTCTTAGCCGATATCTTAAGAATTATTTTTAAAAATGTCGACCGTATTCTCCCGATTTATTGACACAATGTGAAGTGGTCAATTAAGGAATGGCTTTCAATTGCAGAATCATGAAAACTTACCAATTCCAGAAAATCCTTTGAGTCAATACAAAGAAAATCCTGTCATACACAAAAGACTCCTTCAGTTTTTCTATTAGTCATCTTTTTTTTTAAATTTCAAGTTTTTGAAATATAATGCTTTTCCAGATAAACATGCATTTAATCTTTTCCTTTTGACAAATTACATTACATGGTCGTTCGACAAATTTCAGCCGAAAACATGTCCTAAATGATGTAGATATAATTTCAGTGCGCGCCTGTGGGTTGTCGAAAGATTAAGCTGTAATAGCAGGTATGCAGTTTTTATGACAAAGGAAACAAATCTATTATCTCAGTTGACAAATAACATCATATTTTGACAGATAAAATGAATCACAAAGTCTTCTGGGTATTTTTTCTCTTCAACTAAACCAAGCAAGAGCTCGCTCGGCCTGATTGGCTTGTCACGTCGGCCCAGGCCCGAGGGCATGATGGGAACGAATATCAGCAGGGTGAACAGGGTTTTTGGATAAGACTTATGCAACATGGACGTAAATATTGATATAGTTAATTGATTTACACATCTTGCTATTGGACTACAAATGAAAACAGGAAATGCTTCTATCAGAGTCCATTACTGGGAGATAATAAAGACTAATGCTACACAATAAAGGGAGATTATCTGACAAAACATTCACCTTAATCCCGTGTTTATTCAAGTACTCTCAGCAAAAAGAAAATCATTACATGCAGTTTTGCGTATTCGTAAAATTTCTCGTAGATGCTAAATATACACGTACATATATCCCGATCATGTGTAGATTTTTTAAAACCAGGAAATGGTTGATATGACTATATCTTGTTTGGCCTTTGTTTGACACCACAGGACAGTTATACCAATTTACGGTAACATGAACTAAATGTGATTTTCTTGTTCAATGTTCGCTAACAAGCGGAGTTTGACATTAAACACGTCTATTGGTAGTAGTCAAGGCGAGCGAGTAGCGCCAAGCTTTTTTTTTAAACGACAAAAACACACACACATAATTCCAGAAGATATTGATATGAAAAATAATCAAGAACATATTTGACCACTACTCACAGCCTAAACATATGGAATCTGAAAATGTTTTATGTTTCAATCGTCATAGATTCATTTATCTAATAACATTAAGTAATGTACAAATACATGTAATGTTATGGCATCGCCTTACATATTGATATTTTTGTCTGTTATTGACGAGGAAATTATTTTCATGAAAGTGAAGTTTGTATTTTCAATTTTTTTTTATTTCATGACTTTATTTATAATATATGAAAACACAGTTTTAATCTATCCATGAAGATGAAACTAGTCTGGTGTTTTGTATCATACTGTTCAAAATTAAATATGTCTCTTATAAGGTTATCCAAGGTCAACAGCAATTTCTTTAATCAATGCATCATGGTTATTTATCAATTAATAGTTTTATTTATTTATTTATTTTCTATCAATTGCTATTATATATATTTTTCAAAGTGCCTATTTTATGAAATTGTATGAAAATGCCCGGATAAACGGATATATAGTGGAGAACGAAAGCAGTTATATAATCTTTACAACATAACTCCGAATAAACGTCCTTTAAACTCGGTTCAAAAATTCCAAAACTCTATTCAACATTTTAAATTTATCAATAACACATCAAGAAACATTGCATTTTTGAAAATAAAATCGAAGTTGAAATCAAAAGTCAGAAAGTTTCTTACCTACCGCTATTTAGCTTAAAACCCACGTCCGGTATTCAGAAATAATGAACGCATTCAGACAGTCGAGGTACATTAACAATGTCTATGAGTGGGGTACCAAGTATGTTTTCTTATCCCTCCTTGACCCCCTAATCAAAGTGACATAAGTCAAATATGAACATGTCATTTATAAATCGAAATTCAATGGACGCTGTTTTAAAAAGTGTTCATGTGTCAAAATTATGCCATGCCGGACATTTTAGAGTAATTAGTGTAGAGTTAATTAACACCCGATCACTAACTGTAATCAGGTAACCAATTGTTACCCGTCCTCTACCCCCACGGGGTTCTACGATTAATAACGGACATCGATTACACAGGATCCCAAAGTGTGAAAATCTACCAATAATAATTGGAAAATTTTATTTGGCTTCAAGTCTGAATTTCAGATTTTCTTACAAATAATCACATATTAATTAATTCAAAATATCATAATGTTACGCGCAATATCTATCACAATTTGGGTTAGAAGATATTATGATAATAAATGTCAGCTTAGAGGGAACAAAACCCTTTCATACTGACGGGAAAAGATCGCCTCCCTTCGCTCTGTCATATATCAAAGAATTGTGATTCAATTAATGTAGGACGAGGTTTAATTTTTCTTTATAAATCATAAAAGCTAAAAACAAAATTGTATATTACTCGGGGTTACGAGGGGCGATTTCCGTGGGCATTGTACCAACGGATGCACCTCACAGAGCCTATAAATCTCTGCCGCCGTAACTCACGAGCGTTCCCCGCCTATCAGGACCTGTTTGTTTAGCTTTTAAGTTCGCAGACTTTTTATAAAGCTTTACCAACTCTAATAGCTCCATTAAGATAGCACTATAGAAAATTGTTTACCTAGTGGACATACGACCCAATACAGCCAGGATTTACTCCGTATCAATGTGTAGAAAAATCTTCAATATTTTGACTCTATCGCAAACTTTCTGACACCTTAAAACCAGTTTTCTCCACGGGGGTGTTTTTACTACTCCTCCTCAAAGCTCCACTATGAGTCCGTTAGTATATCATTACAGGTATTTTTGAACAGGTGAAATTGACGAAATTCCTGATAAAATGCTTTCACACAGAAGTTCCATTCACATGCACATTTAGCGACCGTATTAAACATCCACTATGCAAATAAAGAACAAAAATTAATTATGCTGCCCCTTGGGTTGTTTGCCATGAAACATGGGATTCCTGACCAGCGCCAGGTTTATATTTAGAAACACAATATCCAGGGTCCGGCCCGTGGTTTCAATCCCCTGGCCACAGTGATCCGCAATTACGCAAAAGTCCAGAAAGATGACAATAAAGTTCTGATGTCCGTTAGAAGTTTTCACGTGATAACTAAATACCAAGTTAGTTTAGATGTGACCAGGCTTAGGAGCTTTACCACTGAAGAAAATTATCAATAGTTGGCCCAGATAAGCTATCGCGGCCCTATCTACCCCAGCTTGCCGAATAATGTTGAGGGCCGTCAATACACGCACGTCATTTGGAGGCGCAATATTTTTTCGAAGGGTGATAAATTAAATTTTAGGAGATAAAGTTTCGAGGTTTAAATTTATAGCACGGCCAGGGTGTTTTTGAAATCTTGGAAGGTATATTACTGAAGCCCTCTTGAACAATAAACAACCTTGACTTCTCTTGACACGGCTCTGCGGACACTAGCATGGACAACGTTGGGTAGCATCCTGCAGGAACAGGCTGGAATGCCTGCGCATGTTGAAAATTCTCTTGAGATAGAATTTTAATTGTGACAGATAGACTGTTTTCTGTGTTACAATATTGAAATTTTCAGACTTTGGTTATTTAACCCGGCTAGGTGCATTTGTTTATCTCGAATTATAGACAGTCTCCTTCTTGAAACCATTTGGGTTAGGGAAGGCGCCCCTCTATCCAGACGTTTAGTCCAAATAAGTTTCTTTTAATATTTCATTATTATATTTTCCCCGACAATAAGGAAAAAACTCGGCTCACAGAACCAACAACATTCCAAAGTAACTGAATAGAAGGTACCGTGATGTTGGTTTGTACAATCAACTATTAGTCATTTACGGATTCTCGTACCGTAACACCACAACAACCTCACGAAAAAAACAAAACAAAAGAAACAAATCAAAGGAATAAAAGGGGAAAAAATCATCACGAGAGGCCTGATCAGAATTGCATAGATTTCGAACCTCGAACCAATAAGATTTGAATTGTGCGAAATATAACCAGAACACAAAATATAATAAACTTGGATTATTATCACATTTTGTGTAATTAAACCTTTTAGATATTACACTCTTGTGATTGCATTTTTTTTTTTTTTTTGTTACTTTTGTGTTACTACATTTTGGATTGATTGATTGAGGTTTTACGCCGTTTTGGCAATATTTCAGCCATTTTACGGCGGGATACATTTTTGGACAATACATTTTGGACTATGTTAACAAAACAAAAAAATACAAAAGATAATCATTAATATGACATATTATTAACAAGATGTGTTTGTGAAACACAAATGTTCCCGATAATGGTCAATTCCAAAGATGGCAAAGGTCACAAGGACAAATATCTTGGTACCAGTAGAAATATCTTGTCACAAGAAATGCTCATGTGCAATATGAAACCTCTAATGTTTACCATTTAGAAGTTATGACCAATGTCAATTTTTTAAAAAGTAGGTAAAATGTCATGGCCAAAAGCGTTAGTACCCATGGAAAGGTCTCGTTACAAGGAATACTCATGTGAAATATCAAAGCTCTTAGAGCACTTACTGTTCAAAAGTTATTAGCAAGGTCAAAATTTTGAAAATGTAGGTCACACTCCAAGGTCACAATTGTTGGTAGCCACGAAAAGGTCTTGTCACAAGGAATACTCATATGAAATATCAAAGCTCTAGCACTTACATTTCAAAAGTTATTAGCAAGGTTAAAATTTCAGACAGGATGACAGAATTACGGAATTACAGAATGACAGACAGCTGGACAAAAACAATATGCCCCCTGATCTTCGATCTCGGAGGCATAAAAACCCTTAAACACTTTCATGTATTACACATATCTTCACCCGCAATGTAATGAATATTTCTTTCACTGTTTACATCTGTGTCTTAGGTAAGAAATAATAGCACTCTAGATATTTCTAAGTTTAACCATTTTCGTGATTATCTCATGGTAAATGTAATGTTACTGTTCTTACACATAAAAGTTACATTTCTGCATGAATTTAGACAATATTAAATAAGCTTGATTAAAAGACGTTTCTGTTATCTTCAACGATTTGATGACGCTCCATGATATCTGAATCCTAATTCTTGCACTTTTCCCCTTATTTTTCGCCTATAAATGTAGTACTTTAGCAATAGTAGTATTCTTTTAAAGAGAGCAACAATTACATGATCATATCTGGTTTAACGACCCTCTTGAGAATTTTCCACTCGTATGGAGACGCCACCAAGACCGGTGAATGGCTTCAAATTTAGGCCTATGCTCGGCGTTTACGGCCATTGAGCAGTGAGGGTTCTTTAGTCTGCCACACATACGGTGACACGGGATATCAGTTTTTAAGGTAATCTCCGAGGACCCATGACTTTCACACCTGATGCTGAGCGTTTGGCGATGGAAATGTCACTACCTGTTTTAACAACTTAGGTATGTCGCGGCCGGGATTCGAACCCCGACCTTCCGCATGCGGGGCGAACACTCTACCTCTAGACCACCGCGGCGATCTACATTAAAGAGCTCATTAATTCAATTGCAGATATACTGAATTGAATATGCGTCTAATTATATAGTTCCTCTCTCTATAAGAATGAGTGAGCGCATCCACTGAATGAATAATATCATTAATTCAATTGAAGAGAGCAATAATTCAATCATTGCGCGCATTAATTGAATACGCAAGTTCCGAGATATCAACTCTTCTGTGATGGAGGTACATTCAGTATTCCGTTGAAAGCTTGGGTGGGTACTAGCTGTGTAAATAAGGATAAAAGTTATTAAAGCGTAAATTTTGTTTATATCAGCTGTTGCTATACATTAAACTGACCATATGAAGAATAATATTTTTTTTGAATTAGGCCATTAAATTAAATATGAATTTATTCTTTAATTCATCTTCTGCACGAGTGATACTTTAATCAAAGAAGGTTGGTGATTTTCGATTTCTATTTGAGCTATTTTATTATCAAATAATCATAAACCTACTAAAATTGTGTGTCCCAGAAGTTTGGGTGGTTGCATGATGTCTGATAATCATCCTTTAAGCAATTTATGAAGGCAGTGATAAGCATTTGTACCCACCGCGTGTGGAAGAAAGTATATGTTTTGCGTCTCACTGTGCGTAAGAGTTCCACAAAGGGAAAGAACTATTGGGCAACTCGGAAATTGCGTGATGCGCGCATCAATTGAATTTTTGCTCTCTTCAACAGAATTGTAGCTCGCATCAGTCCCATTGTTGATACTAATTCATTTGATCAATTGGGTTTTTTTTCTCGTCCCGTCGATAATGTTTCACTCATATTGAGACGTCACCAGCTGTATATGAATTACCACAAACTAAGATCTATGCATAGTGCTCAGGACCGTAGCAGTGAGGGTTCTTTAACGTGCCAACGCAGCGACACGGGACCTCCGTTTTAAGGTCATATCCGAAAGACCCGTGATTGTCACTTTTATATGCCGAGCGTTTGGCGTTAAAATGTCATAGGTTTGACGTGGCCATGGCACGAGAGGGGCTCGAACTCATGATCTCCCGATTACGAAGCAAACGCTCTACCACTGAGCTACAGCGTTTGAAGAGAGATAACGCACATCAATTCAGTTGATTGATTGATTGAATATTGTTTAACGTATTTCACTCATATGGAGACGTCACCACTGCAGGTGAAGGGTTGCATTTTAGGCTTATGCTCGGCGCTTAAATGGCCATTGAGCAGGGAAGGATCTTTATCGTGCCACACCTGCTGTGACACGGGACCTCGGGTTTTGCGGTCTCATGAATCCGAAGGACCGCCCCATTTAGTCGCCTCTTACGACAAACAAGGGGGTACTGAGGACCTACTCTAACTCGGATCCCCACGGGATTAATTCAGTTGAATAATTAGTGCTATCACCAATTCAATTAATGCGAATTCATAATCGAAGACATAATTAATTATTTGATGATACCTTTAATTGAATAGCTGCGCGCATCAAATGAATTGACGATAGGATACAAATAATTAAAGATTGAGTTTATGTTAATTTGGCGCTCCATATACAACTATAAGTGACAGCCCTACACTAGGCGCTCTGTACCATTTAGTGGGGCTACTTCTTTAAACATGACAGGGGGACCTCAATTTTTAGGGTCTCGTAACTCTCACTTCTAATTCCGGGTGATTTTTAACGGAGGAACAGTCACTGCCTATTTTAGGCGCCTTGGGTTTCCCGGTTACGAAGCGAACGCCCCAACTATAAGGTCATCCCGACCGGTCCCAGTTACTATTAAGCCAAGTGAGCATAAAATTTCTTTTCCTGTAAAATTTCGTGTTGCATTATAAAATTGTTGTTACATGCCAAAGCATGCAGCCGAGTCATGCAGTTTTCCTAATACATTTACTATAATATATCTTTAGATGCACCGTAGTAAAAAAAAATATGATATCATTTGATCGCCGAAGAATGACTAAAATACGAGGGCTGTTCGATATGTAATATGTATTGTACAATATCTCAAAAGCATTCGACTCAAATAGTGAAATGAACATTACGTCGCTGAAATGCGTCACGGTACGCTGATTTAGGCAGACCTCTGAGGCACTGACTGATGGCTGAGCCAAGTGTAACGACGACCAGATAAGAAGAACTTTTCAAGTTTTGGAAAAAGGAAAAAGTCGCATGGGCTAGATCTGGAGAGTATGGTGGGTGTGGCAAGACTGTAACCTTCTCCGACTTAAAAAATTGCTTCAAAAGCTCAAATGTATGTGATGGAGCATTATCATGAAGTAGACGAAAATGCCTAAGTCCTGACACAGGGGGTCATTTATGATAATATTTCTTGAAATTTGTTAGTATAACATCTCGGTAATACCGACCTGTAACACTTTTGCCCTTCGGCACCGGAATTTGTACGGCTATAACATCATATGAGAAGAATATGCAATAAAGAACCTTCTTTGTGCTTATGGTTCTTTTGACAACGGTGACAGGCCTTCTACTGTGTTTAGTTAGCCATATTTTGTTTCCAATTTTTCTTTCTGGTTCGAAATAGTGAACCCATGTTTCGTCACCAGTAACATTGTTTGCAAATTGTCTTTGATTGAATTTGGGAAACATTTTGAGCAATTGCTCAGCGGTTTGTACCCCATTTTTGGTCATCTGTCAATATATGTGGTATCCATCTGGCAGAAATCTTTCGTACTTTCAAAATACGCTTCAATATGAAATGCACCCGCGATAGTGATATACCAACAGCTTTGACAATATCACGAATCGTGTATCTGCCATCACTTTCAATTATTTCCCTGACTTTTGAGACATTTGCCTTGCCTGTTACAGTCACAGGACGGCCATAGTTTGCTGCATCTTTCTGTGCCAGTCAGAATTCTTTTCTCCACCTACGAAATGTCTCATAAGATACCTTATCAGACCTGTAAACTTCCCCCAATTCAGTAAAAGTCTGCATTACCGAATGACGGAGTTTTGTGCGAACTTTTATATAAGCTCTAATTTCCTCAATATTCTCAATCTGTTTCCCAACCATTTTTACAACAGTGGGCAACGACTGGCTCGATTGAAATGACTATAAGTTTAAAACTATGTGGAGCTGAAGGCTTGTGTTTATACTGTTCGAAAAGTATTGAATAGAGCTATTCAAGAGTATCATCATCCATGAAATCGTGGAAAGCGTTATCGCGCTGTGGTACAATACACATTACATATCGAACAGCCCTCGTGTATCTTACAATGTTAAAAATCCTTGCGGGAGCTTGGGTTCCTCGGCCCACAGAAAGTCTCGAAGTATTCGTAATTTGAACACCCGAAATATGATTACAATATATTTTAAGTGGGTGTTACGAAAACGAAGAACGGAAAACGGAGAGTATTGAATGCAATAATCTTATGAGCAGGTCAGTATTTTGTAAATTCAAAAGTCTTATTATGAACAAGGGAGCAGAAATTACAAGGCTAACGGGAAGTCATCCTCAGAATTCACCGTTTCATATACTTCATACTAATGCATATACATGTATGAAGTATGTTGTTAAAGAAATGAAAAATAATAAAGATAATAAAATATACTGAAAAGATTTTGATTATAATTTAATTCCTTTCAAATTCTATTACTTTATTCTGGCTGCCACCTTACGAAAAGCTTTTATGAACCTGTCCAATGAATAAGAGGTTATAACTCCACCTCCCCTCCTTCCGAAAACAACATTGAAAAAGATGGGGGGAAAAAATTCAACAATTTCCCCCAATTCTAAATCGAACGCGCCTTTGATATCTTTATGATGATTGAACTTGAATTCTACACCTTGTATAATATACATTTCTGTATCACATCAAATTATAAAACGAGCTATTCAGGTGTGTATTAAGGCTTTATCTCATTTGGGACCAATTTATGTAAAGTGAAAGTTCGTACATGATATCCAATAGATGTGTTTTGAAGCCGAAGAGATACGGCGGGAAAAAATGCAAGTGAACCAATGAAAACTAAGGTGAAGTTTATAATCCTAGTAAGGGGAATTAACAGATTTATTTCATAATATATAAAAAAAAAAAACTAAAAGGTTAACGGGGAAGTTATGTTTGAATGGAATTAAAATGTCACCTCATTGTTAACCTAAATAATGATATTCAAGTATATAGATCAGAAATAAACTGCCAGAAGTTCTCGATTGGAGTGCCGAGGTCTCTAAATCTCTGTTATCTACACAATAATAAATCAACAACATGTTTAACTTGCTGAATTAATAAGATCATGAATTGTCGTTGTTATATAAATACCACACTCTTGTTGTAGGTACGCACATACACTGTATCATGTGTAAATACATGTGCGTTAAATACGTTTTGTCACGAGAGGGAGAGACATATAAACACTATTATTTCCTATACATCTAATACAAGCCAATACCGAAATTTCAAGATTCTTGTAAATCGCTTTGTAAACTCTTGCAGAAACATTTTGACTTTGTTTAATCAATTTATGGTGTAGAATATATGAAATTGTTTTGATGTACATACGTTGTCTCCTATTTCTGTTTTCTTTGTTTATTTCTAATTATATAAATTATGTAATTTTCTAATAATTTGATTTCTTTATTGTTCATGTAATCTCCCATGGGAGGAAATAAAGAATGAATGCATGAAAGGTGTTATCTTAGCTATACTAACCATTCTATCCGTTCCGTTCTGTCTTCCGTTCTACGTTTTAGCAATACCCATCTTAAACAAGAAACATATTCAAAATTCCACAAGCTTCGGTGGAAAAAAGGGGGAGGGGTGTATTCGCCCTATGGGTTACCAGTAGGTCACGGAGTTATACATAATTCCGATCACCAAAACAAAAAATGACCAAATATCATTTTATCCACGCAAAAAACACCATGCAATGTATGCTAAAACCCACAGGAGTTTCCAACTACTTCCAATGGACCCGAAACAGGTCGCGCAGTTTTGTGATAACTACATATACATTGTAGGTGATAAAACACTTAGCAATAAATGTACTTATAAATCTCAGGAGTTGTCAGGTGCTTCTTTTCCTGGACACCATTAGGGCTTTCTCCTAGGCCCTTGCGAGCCTCCAGACACCTGCATTGTTTTAGAATTTAGGCCCCTATTTTATTTTCCTTTAGACGTCAATGGAAATATATCATAAAAATGAGATTGTAGTTTACAGAAAACCGGAAATAGTCATACACCAGTTTCTAACAGTCCATGGACAAATGCCAGTTACATCTCTGGCTATATTTTCCTTTTAAATCGTGATTTCTGAACCCAATATCAGTTTCACGTCGACAGTAGTTGGTGGGGTAGTCTGTCTCATGCCGTATTCACGCCTTCAGAAGCGCCACCTGGTGGTTTCATTTTTATCGTAGTTCACACGATGGGCCACCAAGATGGTGAACCTATTACATAAGTTTATATCAACGCTGGATTGCCACACCGTTGAGGAGAAAAGATAAACAATAGCTCGGATAAGGCCGGGCTAGGTCACAAATATTTAACGCAATACTACTGACTGCTCCGTTTCTGTCATCGCGCGGTTGCGCACTTCCTAGAGTTACTTCCTTTCAAAGTTACGTAAACAATGAACATCTAATTCAGGCTTTTACACCCAAGGATAGTTTGTATTTATGAAAATCGCCTATAACCAATTACTTGAAGACATATGATGCCAAAGGCCTGCTATTCAATTTGCTGCATAAATGATTATCAATTAAAGTGAGTGTTAGCTGTCTATCAACGTTGTCCTTTTAAGGATTTGAAACATCCAATTCTTTCTATCTGTATGTGCATCCTTACAATTCTAATCGTCTTTACCACGTGCACAGACCTAACGAATTGAAGTGAATGCATGGAACTGATCATGATCATACCACAAAATTCTTATCGTATTGTGCGCAAGAGATTCCAGCAGGGTTTTTGCAACATAATAATTGTTTGTCTGATGGTATCAAAATTTCTTCTTTGAGGTCTAAAACATAATAATGTTTGTTGGAAAAAGTTCTAGAAAAACGACACGCACCCTCTTCTGTTGGACGACAACGAAAAAATGACGCGGATGGAGAAATCCCAAACCACCTCAACACAAGATATTGTAATAACAGACACTTGGAGAAAGGTCTGAATTTCACTCCTCAAGGTCACGTTTCTCACGTTGTCACGGCAACGGTCTAAGAATTGTAAGGATGCACATACAGATAGAAAGAATTGGATGTTTCGAATCCTTAAAAGGACAACGTTGATAGACAGCTAACACTAACTTAATACTCAGATTCAAATAGGCATATCTAATTTTAAACTTTTAAGAGTTTCTGACGAGAGCAAACTATTGATGGATAATAATAAGAAAAGAATGTTAATTTTCACAACGTTGTGCAGGATAAATCATCAAATATTGATTGTTTATGTTGACCGACGGCCCCCCTGTATGGAAATGCACGGAATGTAAATCCTATACACGAACGCACTACTTTTGTTTCCATTGCAGGGCGTGATTTTTGTTTCCATGCCAAAACGTGCGGATGTGCTCGATGATTACTTGCTGGTTTTATTTGGCATCCAATCAAGCTGTCATATTTATTGATAATCGTAGAGATTAGACCCCGTCCACTGACCACTTATGGTAACACTAAAACAAACGTTCGTGGGTCTAGCGGCTCCCCAGTGGATTACGTACCTTGCACCCCGACGTTTAATCTTGTGTTGTCTCTCGTTATCTCGTTTCAAATTTTGTTATCACCGATTTCGAGGCGCAATACAGAAGTGTCAACCAATTTTCACTTAAATTTATTTATATTTTATTTGCTGATCAAACATGTCAATGTTGTGCATGCTTGTCACTCATGTGACGTCATATCAGACGACATGTCGTCTGCTCACCTGTGCCAATTTTGACAAGGTCACAAGTCTTAACAACAAGTAACATAATTTTAAATCACCCCCTAAACTCTAGAGCACAACTGAAAATAAGACCAAAACGTTATCTTTTTTTTCAATCCCGACATATAATTCATTGTTTAAAATTCCGTCCCTTTTAAAGCATGAGAAAATTCGTGACTATGAAGCCAACAATTGGCATATATGAAAAACGAATTTAAACAGGGCAATGTTGAGTGACGAATATTTAACTGTTCCCCTCTCCGTTCGAAGTGATTCTCTACGTCCGTAGCCAAAAATTAATTAAGCGAAAGGAATACTTGTGCTGTTTACCTTGCCGATGCTTGTCTTTCCAAATCAGATTAATAAGGGTGTTGCAGGTTAGAGACCATGATGAATTTATTTTACATAGCATAAAGGTAACAGTGCGAGCACCTGTTGCCAAGACGGCGGAATTTTTTTTAATATTTAGTAACAAATTGATAAACTACAGACGGTTTAACGTCGGAAATAGGTTACACGATCGCCTGTAGTTAGTTCATACAACATGTTGAAAACTATATACTTTTATAGGGTTAGTAAAAATATCACGTATGTTGTTAGAACTTGTGTCCAAACTCTTGTGTATCTATGATACAAAATATGTTCAAATCAAACATTTCAATGACTCCTATGGTCTTGACAATAAAATTTTTCGAAAAAACTCATAGTTTGAATAGATTACCTAATTTTTAAAACTGAAAAACTACAAAGATGTTTTTTCTGAGTATCTGGTTCTTATTTGCGAACGTGTGTGAAGCAACAAGCACATAAATCTTAATGTATTTCATTTATACCTTTAATCCACCTATTGAAATTATCAAATTCTTCATTGAAACAACATAAAAAAGTCAAGGATGACTTACCCAATGTACACCTGAAAAGTGTTCTTAGATTTAAGAAGTTTAATAGGAATGATACACTTAGGAAAATTATTTGAAAATTCTTCTTTTAGAGTTTATGGTAAGCACTGGAACGTATGATTACATCAACTTCAGAATTAGTTTCAATATATTTTATATTATGTATAACACAATAGGATTAGGCAGCAGGCAGAACCTGTGTAAGCCTTCTCCCACGGTACAAGGTCACTACATGCACATATCATAAACATAAAAATTGATGTAATGATGAATACACTTATCATACAAAATCTATAGTCGTTAAAGGTTGTTCTGGGAATATATTGAATGTAATCAGAGAGGAACCACCTATGAGAGCAAAAGCAAAACTACCCACACTTGAAAAATCTAATTTTGACTACTGGCGACTGTACACAATTTGATCTTCACTGCGGTGTGTTAGTTGAACTTTGGGATCAATGATTGGTTTGTCAGTTTATACGGGGTCATTCTAGGATGACGAAAACCAAATTCCAATATTTCATTATTTATCTTTCGGAAGCCATCTAAATTAAAAACAAGTATAAGTACGTTTCACCCGATTATAAAATTTTCACAATTGAATAAGGCCTATCTATTGATACGTCCAGAGCGTTCCCGAAGGCATTAACAGGGAATCATTTGTTTCAACCCAATGCAAGCCGGATTAGCATTCACGACAATTGAATAAAAGTGAAATTAAACATCCTAGACTTGAAAGGTATTGGCGAAGGAAATCACGCGATATCAACGTTAGAAATGATTTTGCTTCCTGATAAATCTCCGCTGTTCAATATAGGCCTTATTGTTGATATATCAATTCTACTTATGGTTAAAACGACGCCTTGGAGTCTGTGAAAAACTTTTCCCATGCAAGTTCTGATCATGAAATATAATTTCTTTTCATTTGAAATGAAGATTCTTAACATATAGGTTATTTAAAGACGAGGAACGTCCGTTCAGTACAAGATTTGTCATAACATGTACATGTAGCTTAAGTCGATATTTTTTTTAAGATCCAATACACCTCGATTAGGATGAAAACTCAAATTCTGAAAGTGTTTAATTTTTGGCTCACCTGAGCCAAAGGCTCGAGTGAGCTTTTCTGATCAAAATTTGTCTGTTGTCTGTCGTCGTCGTCGTAAACTGTGCACATTTCCATCTTCTTCTCAAGAACCACTGGGCCAATTATAACCAAACTTGGCCAAAAGCATCCTAGGGTAAAGGGTTTTCAAGTTTGTTCAAATAAAGGGCCATGCCCCCTTCAAAAGGGAGATAATTGCAAAAATAGGGTGAGGTCATTTGAAAATCTTCTTCTCAAGAACCACTGGGCCAGAGGAGCTGAAATTTTCATGAAAGCTTCCTGACATAGTGCAAATTCAAGTTTGTTCAAATCATGGCCCCCGGGAGTAAATTGGGGCCACAATAGGGGATCAAAGTTTTACATAGAAATATATAGGGAAAATCTTCTTCTCAAGAACCAATGAGCCAGAAGAGCTGAAATTTATATGAAACCTTCCTGACATAGTGCAGATTCAAGTTTGTTCAAATCATGGCCCCGGGGTTAGATTGGGGCCACAATAGGGGGTCAAAGTTTTACATAGAAATATATAGGGAAAATCTTTAAAAATCTTCTCAAGAACCAATGAGCCAGAAGAGCTGAGATTTACATGAAAGGTTCCTGACATAGTGCAGATTCAAGTTTGTAAAAATCATGACCTTCAGAGGTAGGTTGGGGCCACAATACGGACTAAGGTTTTACATGAAAATATATATGGAAAGTCTTCAGATATGGGCCAAGGTAACTCAAGTGAGCGACGCGGCCCTTGGGCCTCTTGTTGTTTTTTTTTTAAAATTTAGAATTGGTTTGATGAGACTTAGCATGTGGAGAAAAATACTCAAGATTCGTACATTTTCCGAACTAAATCTGCTTTCCCCCAACAATTCCTCCTAAGCGGCTAGTGGTCTGGAGAAAAGCAAGATGTGTTTGTGAAAAACTGATACCCCCGAATTACGACATTTCAATGAATATTTTTTTAAGTATAGGATAGAAGTCAATTTCAAGGTCAAATGGTCAACAAATTTGGTAGTAATGGAAATGTCTTCTGACAAGAAATACACATGCTAAATATGAAATTAGTGTCTTACCGCTTAACAGATATGGCTCATATTAGAATTTTCTAAATGTAGGTCAAAGGTCAATGTAAAGATCACCAGGTTAGGTCAATGTAAAGATCACCAGGTCAAAGATTTTGGTACCAATGGAAAGGTCTTGTCATAAGGAATACACTTGCCAAATATGAAAGCTGTACCATTTTGTTGTAAAAGATATGACCAAGATTAAAGTCTTTTTGAAAATTTCCAAAAATTAGGTCAATGTCACAAGGTCAACAAATCTAGTATCATTGGAAAGGTCTTTTCACAAAAAAATGCGCATACTAACTCTTATGTTGTAAAAGATATGACCAAGATTAAAGTTTTTGCCACAGACAGACGGACAAGCCAAAACTAAATGCTCCCGAATTTTCGATTCCGGGGGAATAATAAAAAGCTAGAATGGTTCTAACGGGACTAATATCTCCGTTGTGCTCATCGACACAGGGGCATATTTGTAATATTGTATTGCTGAAGAATTTCAACATTATTCATCTCAATACTATTGATGCAGCAATGGTTTTTGACGTGAGGGAGTTAAAAAGAAATTTAAGAAACCGGGGGCTTTGGTAGCTTATAGAACATCGCACAACAGTGGACAATTACCCTTGCTTGAGTTTATACATGTGAAGTTAAAGCCCCTCTCAGAGAATACCAGCACTTCAATATAGGCTGAGCAGTTGTACCTACGCTATCATATAGTATATAGATGGTCTCAAGTACCATAATGCAAACCAGATATGTTAGTTTTGACCTTTGTTTAACTACCAAATCGAGATAATTGTGGTCGCTTCCGCCTGACGCATACTTCACTTCAACTTTAAATGACTCGGGTGAACATAGAAATATGTTCTGATAATTTTTTATGAATAGGCCAGTGTTACTATGATAACTTTTTATAAAGATGAAAGTCTATGTAAAGACAACATGCAAAACCGAGTATTAGAAATCCAGTTTTCATTATCATGTAATATTTTATTCATAACACATCCGATCAGTTTGGTTTAATTTTTAATGATGTGTCGGCTATATAAAATTCCAATCTGAAAATGACATCAAAATTCATTCACGATTTCAAGAAAAAACAAAATTTATGTAAGTGATTGAAAGATTGTTTTTCAAACTGTCTGTACCGGAGTGCAAAGAGGTCATGTTTACATTAAGTGTGACAAAACCAAGTCAGCTAGACGAGGGATTTCGCATCTAATGAGCGTCAACTCCACAAAGCTGTTTTAACGGTATCTGGAAAACAAATATTCCAATATCACCGTAATTTTCTTCACCATTAGTGAAGGCATGCATCACGTGGTGCACGCCTCAAGCTCTCCATGACAACATTAACAGCTTCACACAGCAAGTTTAATTCAAAATGGCGTCCATTCGAATCCCACCAACCGCGTCCTAATGGAGGCGGCAGTTTTTTGCACTGATATATAGAAAAATAAGCTAAAAACGATATGGTATAGCCATTCAAAATTTTTTATTCACCAGTAAGGCTTCCGTCTATCGTATTTTGATACAGAACAATCTTATCGATTAAATAGTTTGGTACACAATAAGTCTGTCAATTCTATTTAGAAATAAATTTTAAAACTTATTTTTAAAAAACCTCTTACCTAGCAGATACATATCGATATGAAAAATGAGATATGGAAAGCCAGAATTTCCCTCTTTTTATTTACTGGTGCATTTTCAAATGCTCTGTATTTTTAAAAATAAATTATCACATCCAAATAGAAACTTGTTTTAAGTCTTGTGGCGAACTATTTGCATTTCTTCTATCATTCAATCGCATAGAAATAGTTTGCTATCAATTTCTTAAACCTAATCTTCTTGTGGAGAAAATGTTGTCGCTGTGATTTGAAAATTCACATAGAAAATGAAATGACTTAAAATGATACAGCTAGTGTCCCATTAGCTGTCATTTTGCCACAAAAATTTAATTCGATGAAAATAGCCCTTTCTTATATATTTGAATAATAACGCTAGTATTTAATGATTTTAAACACTTCTTTACTTCAAAATGTGCCAATGATGATTAAATAATTATTGCCTTGCAAGACAATAATTCTTCCTTATATATTTCTTTACACCAAAAGCGGTTATCTAACGTAGTTTTATTTGGTTTTTCTTCTTTTTGTACAAAATAAATGTTTTATTAGTTATTCATATATATTCCATGCCATTGAGAGATTTGGAGGGGGGGGGGGGGTGCCATCACTTTCACAGCTAATGCCCTTTAGTTAAATCATTTTAGACACACATATTTTCAAGAAATAACCCGGATTTCGATCTCAAGTATAACCTTAATTGACCTTAATGGTTCCGACTCAAATTAATGTTAGTTTGAAGCAACTTTATAGAATTCATGTACCAGATTTCATTGCGTCATAGCCAGGCAGCCCTAACTTATCAACACCATTCGGAACATCACTCGGCCTTTTCCGTCACCTCAGATGTAAATATGTTGGTTGGTTGTTTTACGTCTCGTCGAGAATGTTTCATTCATGCTGAGATGTCACCAGCAGTAGGTGAAGTACCGCATTATTAGTCTAATATGTTTAGCGTTCAGGGCCGTATCAGCGAGGGTTCTTTAACGTTTCAACGCCTGGCGCGACACGGGAGCCGCTCCTATATTTATGTCTTAGGTTTTAATTTCAATATCTATGCCATTGATCCACCATAAAAATAACCCCCATAGACGCATATTGTAACCCGGAATATTCGACAGTTCGTAGCGACCACTTTTCGTCTCATTCATTTATTTGTACTAATGGCCATGAACAACGTCACTTCCGGTATCCCGTTTAGGCAGCTAGATCTCCAAGTTTGAAAGCCAAATGAATGAAAAACAATTGATCACTTTAATCAATGTGATGCAGCTATATCAAACATACATGTGTTAACACACATAAAAAAGGTTCATGACGTAAAAGAAAGTATATAATTACTGGAAGTGACGTTGTTCACGGCCATCAGGATCAACAAAGGGATAACATTTTAGCTTTGAGTAAAAACTCATTTCATTCCTTGTACTATTTATTAGGGGTGGTATGGGATAAACCCCTACTATTAATATCACAGACATATGCGCGTATATGTCACCATACTGTGACTACGTTTAGTCACGTGACAAGAACAATGGCGTCATCCGCAGCTAAAGGTGTTGTGGCCGACCGGAGAGAAACCTATAGAGTTATGGTACCAAAGTTGCCGTTGAAAAAAAATGACACAATGTTAATGGACACTTTGTCTTCATATCAATTTGACAGTCGCTTCTGGGGTTTACGTTCACTGTCTTTCTGTATAGTAGCAAACTCATTTCTGTAAAATTGGAGTAACTATTTCTCGATTAAAATGTTTTATCTCGCTTTAACTGTATGTAATTACAGAACTCATTAAGATTATCTAATATAAAAAACGCGAAGAAAACTGACAGGAAATAGATTTTGTTTTTAGAGGTATTTGTCCCGCGTAGTCGCTACTACGCCGGAGGCTATTAACATTTTCACAATGAAAATTATTTATTCTGGGACCTACATCCGAATTCTCGACTCAACGGAAAAGGACGAGCGATGTTTTCCACCAGTGTCACGACCCATTACGTGTAGAATACGAGTCTAGAGTCACTACAAGCAAGGGGGCAAAGTTTGTTTTACATCTGACTTTCCCTTCATATTGAGACGTAACAAGCCCAGGGTCGTAGCAGTGAGGGGTCGTTAACGCGTGAATGCCTGCCGCACCACGGGACTCCATTTTTTAAGGTCATATCCGAAAGACCTGCGACTCTCACTTCTAAATGCCGAGCATTTGAGGTACCTCGAGAGAATTTCAACATTTCATAGATTTTGTCACCCTGACTTTGCTGACATGATTTACAGTCCTGAATATGTTCATGGTTGTAACATGGTATATCATTTGGTCTTGCAATATATACATTTAAACTGATTATGATTCCATACAAGGGTAGTAAAATTAAAGCTTGAACATATTGCCCTGTGACCTTGACCATAATTCCCAATCATGAGTGTCATTCGTAACATCTCTAGGAAATGGACAATACTATATAACATTTCTGTAGTCACTTCAAACAACGAGAGTTGATACAGGTAGGTCAAAATACCCGTTGGCCTTTAGTGACCCAGGCATTGGCTGTTAATGACTTAGATGAACAGCCTTCAATCATAATTAATCAATACTAGTATTCATTTAAATATAGTACGTCAATTCAAATTAGTGAAGCATATGGCAAATTTGTACCACACATCCTAACTATTTAATCTTACTTTTCAACTACTTCAAGCCAGTGTTGAGCCAGATTTGAGCTATACTGGTTTACGGCTTATTTCACTTCCAAACCAGAAACTACCTCATCGAACCAAACTACTATCTCCCGTTCTGTGGTGTAGTCGTAGTAAACTAGTGGATGAAATGTGAAGATAACGAACAGTGATCAATCCAATAACCCCTGTAAGCAATACAAAATAAGAGAGTCGGGCAAACACGGACTCCTGGATATACCAGAAGTGGGATCAGGTGCCCAGGAGGAGTAAGAATCTCCTGTCGACCGGTCACACCCGCCGTGAGCCCTATATCTTGATCAGGTAAACGGAGTTATCCGTAGTCAAAATCAGTGTGCCAAGAACGGCCTAACAATCGGTATGAAACACGACAGGCAGCATTTGACCCAATGATAGGTTGTATTGGTAAACTACGTGTAGATTGTTATAACGACCATAGAATTTGCGAAATGCTGACTTTAAATGAGATTGTTAAAACCCCTGCAACATCAACTTGTTTGTCAGTAACCTCAATCGATTTAAAACTTATCATACGCAGAACAAGCTCTTGTGTATCGAATCAATTGAGATACATGTATATACACACCATATGCAGGTGAAAATGGAATATAGCTACATAAACATGGGAAGTTGACGTTGGAGAAGCTGAAATCATCCCGATTGTCATAAAGTTGAGTTGTTAGTTTGCCGTTGATATCTATCTTCAATAAATATCTAAGTATAAAGCAGAAGTGGAGGACCCTGTGGTGTCTTTTATTTCGAATTCACAGGGATATATCAAATTGACATATGGATGAAAATGATTATTCTTAATACATAAAACGACCGGTCGTGATAGCTCAGTGGTAGAGCATTCGCTTTGTAACCGGGAGGTCATGAATTCAAGCCCCGCTCGTGTCATGGCCGTGTCAAACCTAAGACGTTAAAATAGGTAGTTATTGTTCCTTCGCCAAAAGCTCGGCATTTCGAAATGAGAATCATGGGTCTTTCGGATATGGCAAAAACGGAGGTCCCGTGTCGCGGCAGGCGGTGGCACGATAAATAATCCTTACTGCTACGGTCCTGAACGCTAACTTATCCTCTTCGTCCCCGTTGGGACATAAGGCTTCAACAAGTTGTCTCCATCTAGCTCTGTCCTTGGCAATATACTGTGCCTGTCCCCATGAGTAGCCCATTTCCTCAAGTTCTGATGTTACGGTTCTCTTCCAGGTGGTACGTGGTCTGCCTCTTTTCCTCTTTCCAGGTGGTGTCCAGTGTAGAGCTACTTTGGGAATCCTGTTCTGAGGCATTCTCATTACGTGACCAAGCCATCTCATTCTTCTTTCAATTGTTTTATCTCTGTGTTGATGTTCTTGCTTTTGCACATTTGGTGTAGGTTTTTATTACTGATTTTGTTTGGCCAAAAGATTCTGTTTATTTTTCTAAGGCAGCTGTTGTGGAAGGCCTCAACTTTTCTCATATCACTGTCTATAACACGCCAGCATTCAGACCCATACAGGAGGACTGATTTCACATTGCTGTTATAAAGTTGGACTTTGGTCCTCAGATTGTAGCTGCTTGATTTCCAGATGGTTTGGAGTTGGGCGAATGCTGCACGTGCTTTGTTGAGTCTTGCCTTCATGTCTTTCCCGGCACTGTTGTCCTTGCTAAGTATGCTTCCTAGGTAGGTGAAGTCCTCTACCTCCTCTAGCGGTTCTCCATTTAAAACCACAGATTCCACTGGACCATTTATTGTCATCACCTTGGTCTTTTTGGTGTTGATGTTAAGACCAGTTTGTTTGGCAAATTTGTTCAGCTGATCTGTTTTTTCTTGTAGATGGGTCTTGTTCCCTGAGATCTCTGCAAGGTCGTCTGCAAAGTCTAGGTCCTCTAGGTTAGCTTAGGTCTAAATTTGTGGCACTTAACCTACAGCTGGTGACGTCTCAATATGAATGAAAAATTCTAGACGGGACGTGAAACTAACAATAAATAAATAAAACGTCGTAGATATATCTAAATGTCGAAATGAAGACTACAGCAGGATATTTTTTCTTCTCACGTAGACGTGAGAATATAAAAGCAGGTCAGCCAACAAAGGAGCACAATTCCTGCCCATGGGAATTCCAACAGACTGTTGGAAGACCTGATCACCAAAGAATACGAAGATATTATCAATGAGGAACTCCAGCATATTTTTTTAAATTTCAACTTCACAGAGTACTTGTGCGTGGAATTAGAGTGGTGTTTAACAAAGTAATTTTGGATGATTGATTACTAGATATGAATATTTCCGTTTTCCATTTTTTGTTGAAGGGCGCTCGCTTCGCAACTACTGCTATCAAAATTACAGTTAAGAGTCATCAATGTTTGTTGATCCAGTACCTTGCTAATATAGTTTTAATGGATAACTTGTTGGTGGTAGACTCGTGAAACACAGAATAACGCGTATATATACTTTAGTTTGGAGATATGTCATTTACTGCAGTTTATGCTCCATGGTACCTTAACAGTGATTTATCAATGAAAAAAGTATATTTTACCAATGTTTTGCCATACACATAGCTTTAAGGTAGTACTCTACATCGTCATAATGGCTGACTTCCTTTAAAAACATGGATGAAAAAATCGATATCAGCAATATTTGACTTTTCCTTTTTCATTTAAATACCTAGCCGAGTAGCTCAGTAGGTTAGAATACCGACTGCTGAATAAAAGAGAGAGAGAGAGAGAGAAAAAAAGAATACCGACTGCTGAACTGTAGGTCGCAGGTTCGAGTCCAGTGGGGGTTTTAAATTTTTTTCAGATTACCTTCTACTAAAACTGTATTTTTTGACAAAATAAAGTAAATTTGAAAATTTTCAACTTCAAAATATTGTTGTACATATCCTCCACTTTTCATCTACATCAAATTTCTCTGGTGTAGCATACCTCCTTAATAAACCGACCAAGGGAACTTGGAGCTTTGAGTCAAAGCTAACATAGAACATCTCACGAGGCTGTCATGTGACTTCGCCTTGATAACATGACCTTGATTAAATTACTATTCAAAGGCACTATAAGTCTTGGGCAACTACAATCACTCTATGCAGGGAAACACTTGTCATGGCACGTGCCTGTTTCTCTGTTACTGACGACGGTGCCAAAATTAGTATTTTTCAATCGGGGGAGGGGTCATAAATAGATGCGCACCAAGCTTGTTTTTGATATTGTAAACTTAAGTCATTTACTAAAATATTTGATTCCTAAATCAAAGAAGGCGGGTAAACGCATGGAATTATTGCCTCTATCGGTCTACAGTTGCTAATAAGTACGTCTTTTGTCTGTTTGCAGTTACAAAGTATTTCAGGGGTGTGGCTCGTGGCATCAAGTGATTGGGGGTGAGGATTTTCTTTCGCGTTATTGTCCCCGATGGATGCCTGTTGTGGATACAAGGCACGTGACAACCTTGGTAGAAATTTGGAATATTCGAACGCTCTCGTTACAAGTTCAGAACTTTTGATCATTCGTCAATTGTAGAGCTATTACTGCGCTTTGGTAATTTGACACACATAGGTGTGATTTGACGGTGTAAAAAGCAATCAAACATTCGTATGATACCAACCACCGTTATCTAAAGGTCATGACCCCACATGACTCGCATTCCTCGGAAGCAAATATTGACGACAGTCCTCACTGTCAACAGAGAGACATACATGTACCATCAACCTTTTCAATGTATGCACAACTTTAATGCGTATCTAATTTTAGTGAAGATAGAGAAAGCTGAAAGCCTGTAATAGTTCCACAATATATAAGCGAAATTCAATTGAAAAATATGGATTGTGTCAATTCCATTATTGCAAAGCTGCTGAAACAGTCAGATGACAATGGATTCGCCTGGGCCGGTCTGCACGAAAGGAGGGTGGGGTGGTACCGTAATGTACATGTATGGTCCCATGGTGCAAGTGTTTCATTTGACTGGTCCGTGATCAACTTATTCAACTTCACGAAGGATCCAAATAATATATGAAATAATCAATGTTACTTCTACAAAACGGACAAGCGGTTTAAGCAGAAATTTTACAGTCTTTTTCTAACTCTACAAGTAATTACTTCTCCGGCATAACTATAAACTACGACAGTCGAGTAGGAAGCATAGGACAGTTGGGTGGACAGAAACCACGGAACCCGGACAAAAACGGAAACCATACCACGTTCAAGTGCACACTTGCGATTGACGAAAAACAAGATCATTTCTCCAGACCAACACTTAATGAGCACTTCTTTTTTCAGACAAATAAATGTAAACAAAGATCAAACTTCAATTTAGTTCCATTAACAGGTTCACGAGACGGAGGTACCCTCTCAAGTGTAATCGAAATACGACGCAGACGACTGCCAGAAAGCGCGGGATTCCCGTCAAGTGTCACTGGCAGAAAAGTATACAGGGAATTGGAGAGAAATCCGATCTACTGCTCTCAATCACTGAAGAAACTCCAGACTGGTGTGTTTACGGAACATGCATAGAGAGAGCACTGGGAGACCGACATTGCACTGTACACCGATCTTCTCGACTCTAATTGCATTGAAAGGTATATGGAATACGTTTAGAATGTCATCAAATGAGTGAAGGGGGTTAGATCTGCGTACTTCATGCATTCTTTTATTTGTGTATTCATCTGTTATACATTTATCTATTTCTCTGTTTATCTATATGAGCCATGCAAGTACAATGTAACATCCGTGTAGAAAATGCATGGTTATTGATAAAGGACCGCGTTCTGTTTAAAAGACAGCGAAGATTGGTTTGACGAGTGCCACCCCCGCCCTCCCTATACTCTCCGCCGACCCTGCATTGTTTTTTCTGCTCTATAGACATGTATCAAGGAGAAGATGAAACACAAGAACCAATTACAGGCATATAACAAGTTAAAAGGAGATTGATTAGACAGGCCCACCTGCTTTTTGTTAAGTCGGGGTTTGTTTTAGTCGAGTAGCCAGGTGCAGGAATTCTATAACGAGCATGTTATAACAGAATCAAAATTCTCATTTTCCCAATCAAAATGTTTGTAAAGTATCAGGATTCGCAGTATTCCGGATTTAGTGACTCCGCAATGACAGCATCTGTTTTTGTTTTCAGGATTTTGTCACTTCCGACGGCAGCTTTCCAAGATTTTTGATAATTCAGCAGGAGAAATCTAGATTTAGATTCTCTGTCCGACCCTACCCGCACACTAGTACAGTATTTGATCCAATTAACAAATCAAAAGGAAATTGCATTTCCTTTTCAAAAGTGCATTCGGGTCATATGGCAAGGAAACTGTATTTGCTCATTTCATGCATTTAAAGAGTCTTGTACATGTACTAGTCTACAGGGCTATTGGAGAAAGAAGTATATATCTTGCTTTGAAATCTGATAAATTCAGCTATTTGAGATTAATTTGTAGAAATGCTTTGAATTGGTACACATAATTATATTTTGTCTGAAATAAAATTTAGAGAAGTTTAGTAAAGAAGATGAAGATCGTTCTCACTCAGATGTTCCAAAATTTTAGACTATTACAATTTGACTGCCTCTTCATATTGTAAATGATACAATAAATATTAACGATACCGGACAATACTCTATCTGATCGCAACAGTGAAAAGTGAAACAATGAACGATTCCCTCTTCTAAACCGATTTGGGGTGAGTGATCAAGGAACTACCGGAGTCGGTGAACTGATTTATCACAGCCCCGATCATTTTGAGGAGTTCCATATTGTTTATTTAGAGTAGATTTTCACCTTCCGCGCTGATTGTGGTGTTGGTGGCCCCTCTGATTCTTGTCACAAAATCGGGAATTAACCAATTATATGCGTCATGACATCCCGGTCACATGCTGGGCTGAAATCTCGCAAAGCAACACGGAACATATGGCGAGATTAAAGACTGATAAAGTAGCCCTATTATTTTACATAACTAAGATAAGTGTAACACCGAGTGAAACTCGGTTAAAATTTAATTTGAATTGAGGCAACTCAATTTGCATGAATGACATTGAATGTGTACTTGATATAATCGGTTTTTTCTTTCTTTTGTTTATAGTATTACTAATGTTAGGTTTCATCAGAAATTAATAGATTTCTCTTCATACAATACCCTCTATCATACAGGTACTATGACGTAACATGGTCACTTGCTTTTAACAAATGTAGCATATAAGCATATCGATAACATGGAATATATATATATATATATATATATATATATATATATATATATATATATATAATTGACTGTTTGTACGATTTTTGTTCACTCTGTGGTTGTGACACTTTTCACAAATAACACACAAGTAGTATAAAATCACATGATCTATGCACACAAATATTTTTTTGTATGGTATTTATCATGCTTGATGTTCAATTTCTTTCTGTACTTTTGTCGATTAAAATTTTTAAATGTTACAGCATATCTTTTTCAAACAAACATGTTCGACATCTAAGAAACACTATCACCAATCCTCGAAAAGTGCTGTTACTTTTAAACGCGACGTTGATAACTTATTTTCAACACCAGAATAGAGAGCGAGTAAATTACTTAATTTTACCGGAAATTCTGAGATATATATTTAGGTGCGTAATAAATAGGAATCAGAGAACCCGATA
>NC_079172.1:45872745-45900245 GCF_947568905.1 Ostrea edulis
AAATTCTATAAACAGTTTTGATTGAATTTTCTTGCATGCTAGAATTTTGTTTTAATGATTAAGGTAGTGAATTGATAATTCCTTTCAATGGAAAACTGAATTTCAGCCAATATTTCCCATATTTGTCCTTATATTAGAACATGTTTAACAACTCGAACAAAAAATTTTTGCCTATAGGTACAGGGACAGGGAAAAGAGTACGAATTCATTTCCCATAGACCTCACTACTAACCTTTGGCCCTCTCACTAATTAACTATATTAATTTTAAACAAATGACCGCAAACATTTCAAAGTTCATTCCAAATGCTAATAAAAAAATGACAAAAATTATATAGGGTCCCATGCCTTTTATAGGCCATATTTGTACTTTTTTTTTTTTTTTTTTTTACAACACATAGCAATCTGCAGTAAATTACACACTTCATTTTAAGCACACCCTACCATGGTTATTTCCTCGGTCAATTCTCAATTTTGTGCGATAATTTTTTCATCCTGACAATTAATTTGAACCTCTATAATATTTCTTTCAATTCCAAATAATTTCACTCTTGATATTAGCCAATCACGCAACACCTAGACATTTATACTTCCGCTCAGTCTTGGGGTAAACTGCGTCCGGGTTACGCATGCGGGGGTTTGGTACTCTCATTCCTACACCCCAAGTCCAAGCTTTATGGATGGGTAACCATGCCATTGTATTCATAATTATTAAACCAATAATTATCAATGATTGGTAACATTCAAGGAGGGGCATCACGCTTTCTGAATACGATGTTTCAGTTACCAGAATCGGTGTGGAACATTGGATATTTAAAAAACCACAAAGTTTGGGAAATCAAACTAGCTGATAGAACGATATCAATCTCTACCCAGAGTTGTTGTTCCTTGCTCTCACAACGTCTCGAGGGTTTTACAAGATTATTGTATTATGGCATACGTATGCTCAAATAAAGTAAGGTTTCGACTTCAGTTACAAAAATATACGTAAATAAATAAATAAATACTGAGCAGATGTCAAGTCTTTTTGTGACACAAAAAGCATTGATTTCAGTGGCGTAGCTACACTGTAGCACTGTATGCACGTGCTTACAAATATTTTCGTTAAATTTTTATTACATACATGTATTACGAAAAATGTCCTCAGCTTCGTGGGTGGGTGGGTGGGTGGGGGGCGGGGGGCTCCCGCCCCCAGACCCCCTGCTTACAAATATTTCAAACCTAGCCACGCCACTGGATTTGGGTTGAAACATAATGTGTTGTTCTATTGTACCAGGCCTATACATAGGTACAAAAAGAATGCATAGTAATGGGTGGAATACAAATAATTGCTTGCCCTACATTTTCCCGATATTCTATAAAGTAGTTCTTAGTTTTATTAGCCGTAAAAAAAAAAAGTGGATTCACATATGGAATAACATTGCTTATTTTGAGACGTTGACAGAGGTATTTGTGAGTGGAAGGAACGATAACTGGGTAGATATTGAGAGCAATACAAATTTATTTAAGATTCCTCTCTCTCTCTCTCTCTCTCTCTCTCTCTCTCTCTCTCTGATGTATCTGTTATGTCCCACACTTCATGAAAATAGTGTAAGATGTGTAACTCACCATCTTGTGCCCCAGCTTCTTTCACAAAGCGACATATCCAGCAATATATAACTCATCATTTGAAATAAATCTAAAAGACAAAGGAGCAGTTTTATATCACTCTATAAGCATATCTGATCACTTTCTTTTGATCGTCCAGGTCATCCAAATATTCTCTGTTTTCGAGATCATTTTCAAAACTGATATCTAGAAAACACATGGAAGTCTTTTCTACCATGCCCGAAAATGTCCAAAAGAATTCTTAACACCATTTGAAAAAACATGGATGAAGAAATTTTGAATGATTAGAAAAACTTAATAATTCTTGAAAACTACTCACTGTATACCCTCATATGACTGTGTAAACTCCTCTTGACGGCACTAATTATCAAATCCAGCCAATGCAAAATTGCGCCAATCAAGATAAATGCTGATGATTTTGATTAAAGGATAAAAAATACGAAAAGGTTATAATTCTTCTTTAGTACATGTTTCAAACCTCGAACAAAATATTTTTGCGTGTACCAAATCACTTAGTACACCCCAAATGTCCCAGAAAGTCCTGCAAAATCCGCCTCAATACCGCCCATCTAAATCAGGAAATATCCTGCTTTTGTAAAACAAAACAAAAACCAAAAAAAAAACCAAAAAAAAAAAAAAAAGAAAAAAAAAGAAAACAAAAAACCCCAACAACAACCCCGCAGGACTATCCTGCAAAATCTCAGTAATTTGTCTCGAAACTTAATGGAACTTCCTGATGAATTTTTGAAGGGGGTAATCTTCGACGCTTGCGTCAAGTTGTTTTCTTGTGTAGTAGAGTGCGCCGGAACATATTTTTCCGTATTCCGGGTTTCGTTTTTAGGCACCGTATATAGAGTTCTCCTCACATGGCGTGAGTTCCATGAATGTGAATTATTGCCTTTTTAGCCGCATGTTGGGTAAGTTTTACTTGATAATTTGATATCTTAGTATGTCTTAGATGACGGCAGTTATGTATATCTTTTGTATATATTAGTTGTCTTAGTATACAACTTAGAAATACGTTACATAGATAGCTACTGTTTACTGTATATGTATTCCCGCCAAAATGTATTCTTATATTTGTTTGTTACATCACATGTATGAAACTAGTCCCAAATAGGTATTGAGGTTTTTGAATAACACTCATGAATATTTCTAGATGCCAAATTGTGAGAGTGACTTGGCTGTATTATTTAGCCATTATTACATGTCATGTACATTCAGAAATGGTTAGTTATATTGTTTATTTAGTCAGACCATGTTTGCTATATCTAGTAAATCTAGGCACAATATTTGGTATCAACTGGCACTACTCTCACAATCGTCGTTGTAAGTTATGAGTGAGGAATGTTTGTAAATGTGGATTTCTAGTCAAAAGTCTTGATAGTCATAGTTACATAGGTGATGTACTGTGTTTGTATTATTACACATTACTACTATGTTGTTAGAAATCAAGACACATAGGGTTGTACTATACTTTAGGTAACATAATAGTAAGCTTGAACTAGCATATGTATTTATGTAGTCTTACCTACATTATCTTAAGGATATGTAAGTCAAGTCTGTTTACACACAAAACTGAGTATAGATCATATGCACCCTAGTACATGAGCCATTTGGGGTAGTGCCCCTATTAATGTTTCTCAATGATAGCTCACATGACATATTCTCTTGTTTACTCATTTATTCTGTTTATTTGTGCTTTAGTGCAGTCATATGTACAACTTGTTTTTCTTTATGTTACAGGTTTCCATGTACACTGCCACCTTTTTTTTTTTTGAGAATAAACTTTATGAACCAATCCACTCGTTCACACTTGTATCTTGGCTAATACTGTATGATCTTATACCCCCCCCCCCCCCCCCCCCTTGGGTAATTTATAAATAACTTTGACAAGAATATTCTCCCTCCTCACAAACAGTCTTGCCTTATAGTAAATATTTCATTTTTTTCAATATACTTGAGATGCGCTGAGATGCCACCGACATTTGAATCATCAGAATGACAATAAATTCCATGATGTCTTGCATGACGTTCATTTCATGATGAAGATTAATATGTTCAAATTTATTATATGCCAGAAAGATTAAAGTACTGTGATGTATTAACAATCATGACTGAGTTCAACCTTACACAAGCACAGGTCACCTACTTTAAAGAAAAAATACAATCCCCATTGATCCAGAGGCAGTATTTTTATACCCCACCTCTGCAAACGAAGATTATGGGGGTATTTTGAAATGGGCTTGTCCATTTGTCTGTAGAGTCTACATGATTTTGTGTGGTCATCTGCTCATGTTCTGAAAGGCTAGCACATGAATTTTTCTTGTGTACATTTTATGAATGCAGAACAAAACATGATAGAAACAGTACAACTAAAGATGGATGATGAAATGCTGTTGTGTACAATATATCTACATGTAATATTCAATATCATGTAAAGTCTAAGTATCGGGAATGATCTTCTTTTGCACGATGACCAAAAGAACATTTGATTTTTGCCATGTTTACAGTGAATGACTACAGGAGAATAAATATGAAAGCTATACAGGTTTAGTAATTGACTATTATACCATTGATTATTACAAATTTATCGCCTACATATGAAAGTATGTTTTTTTGGTGAGATACATCCCAAAAATCCCGTTTACGTTTACATTTGAAAAATCCATATATCTCCAATTTACCAGGCAAAAGTACCACCGATCCAATCTTCATTCCACGTAACATACGTGTAGTAGAGTAGGCCACATAATGGCACAACAACCTGTATCTTTGCTCCTAAGTGTCGAAAAAAGCGTTCGACAGTGTACATAGAGACACACTATGGAAATAATGGAGAGCTATGACATTCAATCGAAACTAGTACAAATCATCAAAGTAATGTACTATCAGAGCGAGTGTACCATTCAACTATGAAAGCGAGTGTACCTTCCAAATCGGAAGTGAACTTACAGATTGGTTCCAGGTGAAGTCAGGAGTGAAACAAGGATGTAACATTTCAGGATTCCTCTTCCTCATCGTAGACTGGATCATGAACAAGTCGGTATCAGGAAACATCACAGGCATCAGATGGAAGTTTACCAGCAAATTAGAAGATTAACTTTGTAGATGATATAGCACTCCTTTCTAGCACCAAACAATATTTACAAAGTAAAATGGACACAGTCAACAAAACAGCAAGAAGTAATGGCCTCAAAACAACAAAAGCAAAACACAAGTCATGCGAATTATCCCAGCAAAGACCTCGAAGAAGTTCAAGTAGATAGTTTTGTTTACTTAGGAGCAGCAATCAGTAAAATTGGAGGTGCTGAAGAAGACACGAAAAAGGAGAATAGGGCCAGCGAAGATAGCATTCAACAAACTAAGAAAATATAGCACGAGTTACCTTGAAAGAAATACAAAAATTAGAATATTTAGGTCCAACGTAATACCAGTCCTATTATATGGATCAGAAACATGGAAAGTCACGAAAAGAGATGAGAAAATTAGACTGGATGTATTCCTTCAAACATTTAAGAAGAATTTTTAAGATCTTTTGGGCAAACAAGATAAGCAACATCAATTTACAAGAAAGAGCTGGAATTGAGAAAATCAGTACTCTAATTAGACAGAAAAGGTGGATTGGGATTGGTCGTCTTCTGCGACGAGACAACAACAATAATAGCAGAATAGCCTTAACATGGACTCCGGAGGGAAAGGGGAGAAGGGGAAGGTCGAAAGAAACGTGAAGGACCGTTAAAAGAGAGAGCGCACAACTAGGGTTAGTTGTTTAAACGAAACTGCCAGAGCAGCCCAAGACAGGAGATTGGAGGATGCATGTTCGAGGCCCTATTCTCCAGGAGGAGAGAAGAAATTAAGCATCTTAACCTCTAACCCCTAAACTCGACAAATGATTCATTCCGACCATTTGCTAACCTTTCATCTAAACACTGTATCACTTTTTTTTTCTAGTGTACTAATGTTCTCCCAAATACAACCCATATTTAACCCCGTGGGGATCGGGGTTATAATAGGCCCTCGGTACCCCTTGTTTGACGTACGAAGCGACTAAATAGGGAGGTCCTTTGGATGAGACCGCAAAAACCAAGGTCATGTGTCACAGCAAGTTTGACATGTTAAAGACCCCTCCCTGTAAGCGCCGAGGATAGGCCTGAATTTTGCAGCCCTTCACCGGCAATGGTGACGTCTCCATATGAGTGAAAAAAATCTTGAGAGGGATAATATAAATTTAATCAATCAACCCAGATTTATAATTATTTTGTTTATTAAGTTAACTCCAAGAACTAACGGTGTCTCAATGAAACCTTTACACTAAGCGTGAAATTCATCATTTAAAATTGTCATAATACAATCTTAAGTAACTGTTCTTTTACTGGGTCCAAGACTGTGATACCCCACTGCCCTGCAAGCTCTACAGATTATCAATCATTCTCCGTAAACAAAGACGACAGAGGACAGTTATTTGTGAAATTGTACCTTTATGATAATGAATTCACAGTGAGTTTTATCCCTTCATATCCCTTCTTGATAGTGAGCCAGTTTTTTTTTTTTTTTTAGTAAACGGGCAACAAGAAGTAATAGCTTATCAAAATCTCAACCTGAATACTGTAAACGGTCTTTTAAGGTATCATCCACAATTTTATGGAATTAGTTGTACGAGTCTGTCAGAACCTGTAGTTCCCATGCATCTTTCACATCACCAAATTTACAGCATTATGATTTAATCACTGACTTCATATGATTTTATAAATCACTTATGTTTTCTTGCAGAGATCAAATATTATATTCATGCATATCTATATATTTTATTATCTATTTTGTATTCTCTTACTTACATGGCTTGTGACTTGTCTGTCGGTGAATATTTTATACAAGACCGCAATGTAAACTAGTCATTTGATACCAATTGAACTATCTTGTCTCGATAAAAGCATTTATCATTATTATTTTAGTTCAGTATCTTGATAATTACACTCATTCCGTTTTCCCTTAACATTCTTACTACTAACTGAAAGTGAAGGTTACGTGTAATATTTCATAAATGTTCAAATGGCAGGGCCGTAAATTACATGGAGGCGGAGGAGGCAGCTGTCTCCTCCAACTTTTGAGCCAAAAAAAAAATAAAATTTAAAGTTCATTAGAATTTATGTTGTTTCCAATAACTAAGAACATGATACCTCCCTTAAAAAGCATTCCAAATCTTTCTTTTAGAATGAGTTAGTCAAGTAACATCTTAGAAAGCCCTAGAATCAAGGATTTTGCACGAAACGTGTTCAGTGTGCACAAAATGTGCTCAGCGTCTGGGGGCCGCCCAGGCCCCCAGACCCCCGCCTAATTTCCTGCCTCCTCCAAATTGAAGGTTAATTTATGGCCCTGAAAATGCAATTTATGTCTTAAAATGCTGAGAAAGGTCACCGCAGCTAGTTTTTGCGGCATCATATTATATATAAACATGCGGCAAATTGAGTATGAAAAATGTCATTTATTCAAATGACGAACTAGATAACAAACTACTAACAAGGGGATCAGACTCACAAACAATCCACTGAATGTCACTGAAATGGAGAAAGAAAATAAACAATGACAAAATAATTCAATATGTCTGATCCCCCAAATTTATCTATAAAATTCTACATCAACTACAATAAAAAAAAACAACCTTACACAGATGCAGCAAAAAGATGGCACATCAAAAAATTGGCCACCAGATGAGATCAACAGATCACATCCCAATTGAAATGATGAAAATGGTAAATCAAGAAATGTCTTTCAGTTTTTGAAAGTGTTATGCCTCGGGGTTCTTCATAACGGTATATATTTCATGGAGCGCTGATGCCTGTATGAAAAGGCCCCAGGTCTATTATCACAGATCTATACTTTTAAAAACTGAAGAACATTGTGTGGCACAAACTGATCAGAATTTTCGGAAGCCTTAATCACTTCCACAAAATATTCATTACCACAAACCATGTGGTTTATTTATTGTAAATAATCTACCGTCCGACGGCCGATCTTGTTTGAGACGTGATGACAAGATGAAATTTGGTTGCTATAATTGTTTAATATCGAAATAGTTTTTTCTGCTTTAGATTTGTTTTGAATTGTGATATCGTGGGTTGATAAAATTTACGTGATACTCCATATAAAAAGGAAGATTCTGTATACATATGCCGGAATTTATTTTCATCCATTTCCTGTATCCGTTCGATAGACAGTCGTTCGTGACTTGCTTGCAAAGCAGTAATTGTTGGTGAGTGGACGCTGTGGGGACTTTTTTCATGACAAGATGCGACATAATTTGGACTTACTTTTACTCCTCTACTGGATGTTTATGACGTCGCATGCAAGATCTACACTCACACCTAAATTTGATATTGGAATCTGTTCAACGTAAGAAAACAGTATCTTGTAATTTAGTTATTTGATGCAATGATATGCAGATAATATAAAGGCTCATTTTTCAAGCTATTTCATGTCATGTTAGGGAGCCATTAGCCTGCTGTACGGGCTATAGAAAAGAAGACGGAGAATGCAAAGGTAAAATATTGAATTTTTTCAGATTAAAACCAGAATTAGATTTAAACAAAATCACAGATATATTTTCCTTCATTACTACCTGCATTATATGTAGCGTATCGCTATCGTTTTGCAGAGTGTGGGCCTGGAACATACGGAGAAAACTGCAGTATCAATTGCCCTGAGGGATGGTATGGACTGTTTTGTAAAGAGAAATGCAGATGTTTTCCTTGTAACTATGTCAATGGATGCTCCTCGGATACCAATCTGCGTGGTAAGACCTTAATCAGATTAAAGGCATTACAAAGATATGCGTATATGTTTGGTACTCACTCAATACAAGAAAGCCAACTGATACCAGAGATTCGCGCCTGATATTTGGAGTAATTAAAAAATTTTGGGAGGTATTTTTGATTTCTACACTGAAGGAGAATTAGGAAATGAAGAAGAAAAACTGGGGTCGCAACGCTTGTTATTGAGCTACAGTGCTCTAAACTGTAACATGACGTTTTTGCACTTTAAATTTATTCAATTAAACTTGATTTGCCTGTTGGTGTCAACACAACATTAACAACACAAATCAATCATTACATAAAACAGATGCATAATCGTCTTCTAACAATACAGTAAAAAAGTTTAATACTAGTAATGGAAATAAATAATGACCTTTTTGCACTTGATATACGTGTACAAAAAAACAACCCAACATGATATCAAATTTGAGAGTTTAAAAGGACATATTGGGAGTAATTAAATTCTAAAATTTCACATAATTTTCAAGATCTTGTCTTAAAGGCATTGGGTCTATCTTTTATCTAAAAAATGACATCACAATATTTTGCAAGAAGAACTACAAAAAAAAACAACAAAAAACAAATTTGTAGTTTTAATTATGAGTTATCTATACCTGCAACGTTTTGAAATTAAAGTCATTTTGACGTTTTAGCCCTTTATAATTTTTTGTCTGGAGGACAATATATTAAACTGATACCCCGCTGATTGGTGGTTACAGATGCGAAGTCAACAGGGTACCAGTTTAGACAAATGAGAACAGGGAATTATTTTGTAATTACTATCGTATCCAATGTGTTTGTAAACATTCTGAAGAACTTTTTGTGATTTTCTAATTATGATCTTAAATTTTGCCACCTTTTTGGAACATGAAAAATTTCACCAATATCTTAGACCTTATGCCTTTAAGATTTACAATGGAACTAAAAAGTGGGGGTTAAAAACCAAATTTTTAAATTATTGGCGAAAATACTGAATTTTGTATACAAAATTTCGAGTAAACTAATTCAAATTTTTTTAAGAATCGGTGTTCTGTTTAGAAAAATATATCAACCAAGTTATTAAATAAATTACAACATTTGATTGATTGATTGAATGTTGTTTAACGTCCCTCTCGAGAATATTTCACTCATATGGAGACGTCACCACTGCCGGTGAAGGGCTGCAAAATTTAGGCCTATGCACGGCGCTTATGACCTTTGAGCAGGGAGGGATCTTTATCGTGCCACACCTGCTGTGACACGTGACCTCGGTTTTTACAGTCTCATCCAAAGGACCGCCCCATTTAATCGCCTTTTACGACAGGCAAGGGGGTACTGAGGACCTTTTCTAACCCGGATCCCCACGGGATTACAACATTTGACCTAGTTCCAAGTCTCAACTACATGTACTTGTATCATAAATTATAAAACTGAAATACACTTATAGGAGTATACAAATAGAAGATATATTGGATGAAACAGAAACTGTAATATCACGCAGATTTAGATCTTTTTGTTTAATTAATCCTTCCGCCACAAAATATAGTCCCTGCAAAACCCTTTCAAAATTCGAATTGACAATTTTTGCAACTGGATAGGGTTTAGTTACAGATGTGCAATACGTTTACATCAATGGAATCAGTATTGAACCAGTGAATACTTAGTTGTACAGTAGCATGAAAGGTGAAGATAACGAACAGGGATCAATATCATAACTCCCACAAGCAATACAAAATAGATAGTTGGGCAAACACGGACCCCTGGACACACCAGAGATGGGATCCTACGCAGTTGTGCTCAGGGCTAACTTCTCTAATAACACAGACTCTTTGACTCAAATCAAAATTATTCAATGCTTCAAAATACCAAAACATGTAGTCTAAAGAGATGAGTCATTTCTTAGTTTGAGGCCCCCGTAAATCATTATAATGGGGCTCCATCGGGACATTGGTTTCAAAGTCTTATTTGTAAGACACGTTACTCGCGTCTAATGACGAGCGCATGACGAAGGAACAGTCTCTACACACGCCCCAGCCTGGGCTCGAAACCAGCGTTTTCAACCAACCGAATTACAATGGCAATTTAGAGATGGTATGTGGCAACGTACGTTAATTTTTTCCCCCAAAGTGTGTTAAATGGGACCAATTCAACGCACTTTGAAAAAAGATTTACTTTTCAAAGTGCGTTGATATCAACCATACCAACCCACTTTAAAAAAAAACAACCAAATTTTGTACGGCTCGATCGATTATATTGAAGCTTTCAAAAAATGATAGAAAATTATTTAAACTTTAATATTTGATAATGACGTCACGGATCTGAGATTTAGACGTTTTGTGGATTTTAAGGCCTGACTCTGCGAGAGTCCTACAATGATTAGAATCTCCGTCCCTCCGATCGTCCGTCCTATTTTATTTATCTTGAATAATATTTCTTTGCCTTGACCAAAGTGCGTTGTAACAATGTTATGATATGTAATATATTTAGGAATGCATGACTTTGTTTAATCCCACGACTTACCGATACCAGTTCACCAATGAAACCGTGAGATGTACAGTGTACCGTCAAGTAGATCCAATGTTTGGACTCACTACATGTAGTCTGTTTATAGGAAATGCAATTTAAATGATTCATAAGGTTCTTGTATCGTTGTGTAGCGCATTCACTTCATGATGATTAATAAAGGATAGGTTCATGTATTTTTTGTAACGTATTCACTTTATGATTAATCTGCTAGTAATTATAGTGCATTTATACATTGCTAGAATATTAATGTACCAGATTCGCATCTATTTACAGAGATCATAAATATAATATTTACCGATATATAAAAATAACGTCCGTCAACTCATTCAAAAATACATGGTCTGCATAATCATAATGGCACCCTTACAATTAATAAGGTGCACTGGTAGGTTTAATTTTCAATTGTCGCATTTTACTTTTTAGACTGATTTTTATTTACATGTATTTACCTGCGAACTTTATCCGAGATTTCCCCCACTTTTATAAATTAGAAGGATCTCGTATTCTTCTGAATTGTACCTGCTTGATTTGTCTAATGTATTCTGATTCTTATATTTCTTACTAAACAAAATATTATTGATTGCATATTATAATTATTGTAATTCTGGTTTATTTTTTGTATGAAAAGGTGAAAATAACGAACAGTTATCAATCTCATATCTCCTTTAAGGAATACAAAATAAAGAGTGGGGCAAATACGGATCCCCTGGATATACCAAAGGTGGGATCAGGTGCCTCCCATGTCGACAAGTCATACCCTCCATAAGCCCTACATGTATATAAGGAGTAATCTGTAATCAAAACTAGTATGTAAAGAACGTCCTAACAATTGTTATGAAACACGTCAGACAGCATTACACCCAAGGATTTATATCATTTATGTATGGCAAACCAACTCCATTTCTCTCTCTTTCGCTCACTCTCCATTCAGTTATAGATTGACTAAAATATCTTTAAAAGGCAATTTGATTTATCTGTAGAATGTCAACTCGATCACAAAGTTATTGTACCTGATTTACTTTATGGATGTGAAATATGGGGTTATGAAAACCTTGATATTATTTAACTTTTCGGAAATTTTTTTTTTTAATTGAAAAGCTCAGCCCCGAAATAATGATCTATGGAGTATGGGCGTTTTCCGATGTACATGAAGGTTTATGTAAGAATGACAAGAAACTGGACAAAATTGTTATGTTCAGAAAATAAAATTGTTAGTGTTATCTATGAATATTTTATACCCAATATGATAGAGGAAAGATGGATTTAAAACCCCAGGGTTTGACTGTATTCGAAGAATTTTAAACATTTGGATTGAGCAAGGATAATTTTTTATGATGTAAATTATGTTACATTGTAAACGGTTATCTGCAACAGTAAATCAGATATTGAAATATCAATTTATTCAGATGTGGTCCTCTGATGCCCGGTTTACTTTTCAAACATTGTTTTGGCTCAGAGAAATATGGATTTACTTAATCTGTAAAATTAAGAAAATTATCTATTTCGCACTTCAAACCACCACTTACTATCATATTTATACATATAATATGTACCTTTCTGCCATCCATGCAAAATGTATTGTTTCATATATGAACCTCTGATGATGTTCTTGCATTTATTATATTCATTTTTTGTACCTCATGGACCATTTAAGTCCCGTGGGGATCCAGGTTAGAATAGGTCCTCAGTACCCCTTTGTTTGCCGTAGAAAGCAGCTAAATGGGCGGTCATTCGGATGAGACCGCAAAAATGGAGGTCCCGTGTCACAGCAGATGTGACACGATAAAGATCCCCCTGCTCAAAGTCCGTAAGCGCTGAGCATAGGCCTAAATTTTGCAGCCCTTTACTGGCAATGGTGGTGTCTCCATATGAAAGATTCTCAAGAGGGACGTTAAACAATATTCAGTCAATCAATCATGTATCATTTAACATGGTTTGAGTGAATAGACTGAATTGAAATTGAACTCCCATGTATGACGATCGAAAATGATAATAACTGCCTCCATAAATAATTTTTGCAATTTATTCCTATTTCTGCTGTTGGAAACTCATGCGCACCGAAATGGTCATTTAGTGTTTCGAAAAGTAAACGTACGAATCGTCGAATTACTGAGACAAAACTATAACGATTATACCAGTAACCTATCCCCGTACGGTGAAGCTGTCAGTCATGCCATCAGGACTCTCGTTTTACCTCTAGCATAAAGCTATGAAAATGTTACAGTCGCGCATTAACCTAACTATTAGTCTTAATACAGTATCATTATTTTTGTTTGGAGCAGAAGGGGAGACCGATTTCATTAACTGGAAAACAGTCGTTGTATCCACTTTCGCCAGTTTTAGTGTTTGTGTCGTAGTTGGAATTATGTGCTACAAACTAAGGTAAGATGTATTGCCATTGTTACTGAACTTTACATTGCTATAGAGCCCTTATTTTAGCGAAATGCCAAGTGGACGTCAAATCACGTGATCATGAATTCGCGAGTGGTCTATTGATCAAGTGTATTCACATGTACATGTATTTCAGCAGTATAGAAATAAAAGCGTGTAATTTTATTTTATTTTGTGTCTCGTGCTTCTCGCAAAATTACGCGATAATAAAGTCCTCGCTATTATTACTCTTACTGTGAAGACGGTGATTTACATCTACATCTATTTATGGCTATTTCGTCATCTGGTGATTCAGGTCCAGTTTTTCCAGAACATATCCAAGCTTTTCTGAGGATTTTGGAGAAATTCGTCTATAGTCATGTCGGTGTAATGTGTGCTTTGAGTTGAAAATCATCATAGATTGTATGAATATGTATGGTACATTGTGAATTCCATACATTCAAAATGTGCTGATAACAAAATGTGTTCATTTTATCTTTGTTTTATCGGGTGATGAAGATAGCAAGCATTATAGAAAAAAAAATCATAACCCGTATTAGCGGGTTATGCAAATTATTCCTGTTCTGCTTTTTATGTATTTAAAAAAATATATATAAACTAGATTTAAGTACTAAAATATATCGTCGACCAATGGTTACTTTCAACGGAACAGCCGATGTACACTTTGACCTTGACGATGCTCCATATTTGGTAATGATTTCGCGGACAGGTGGTCCTTTAAGTTTGCAACAAACATGTATTCACTGTCGCAGATGAAAACAATGTCAATTTCAAAAGAAATGTAAGAAAAAAGATCCAATGAATGTAAAATATACAAAAATTAATATACTGCTTAACCCAATCGAATGACCGTCCCAAATATTAAGATCGTAAATGCATATTTCAAAAGTTAACATTGGATAATCCTGGGTATTTCATTATGTACATTGAATATATTAAGGCAGTAAGATAAGACAAAACACGATGAATTCTTCGACAAGACATTTATTAGCGATTACAGAAAGCCGATAATATGACAGTGCTCTTTAGCCAATCCAGAGAGGGATAGGGCAAGTGAAAGGTTTTACCACCAGAACAGTTACATATGCTCTGTCAAAGTTTATGAATAAGTCACAAGAAAGGTGGCGATAACGAAAAGTGATCAATCTCACAACTCCCACAAGCAATACAAAATAGCGAGTTGGACATACACGCCGGCATACACGGACCCCTGGATATACCAGAGGTGGGATCAGGTGTCTAGAAGGAGTAAGAATCCCCTGTCGACCGGTCACACCCACCGTGAGCCTTATATTTTGATCAGGTAAACGGAGTTATCCGTAGTCAAAATCAGTGTGCCAAGAACGGCCTAACAATCGGTATGAAACACGTCAGAGAGCATTTGACCCAATGATAGGCTGTATTGACAAATGAGATTATTATGACGACCATGCGTAGAATTTGCGAAATGCTGACTTTAAACGAGACTGTTGAAACCCCTGCACCATCAACTTCTTTGTCAATAGACCGTTCAATTTAAAAACTGATCATACGCAGAACAAGCTCTTGCGTATCGAGTCAGTTGAGAAATATAAGCACCACATGCAGGTGATAATGGAATATTGCTATATAGATATGGAAAGTTGACGATGGAGAAGCTGAAATCATCTCGTTTGTCATAAAGTTGAGTTGTTTGTTTGCCGTTAATATCTATTTTCAATTAAATACCTAAGTATGAAGCAGAAGAGGACGACTATGTGGTGTCTTTTATTTCGAGTTCACGGGGATATATCTACGTGATGAAATCTTGTAACACTGTTAAACTTCTTTGTTTTTCTGTATTTTCAAAACAGGAGAGGAACGCCAGCTATATCCAATTCTTCGGAAATGAAAGGTAAACGAAATCTTGTTTCTAGCCATTTATTTACATGTGATAATACAGTAAATAATAGCATTGTAGTAAATTTACAAGCTACCATGTTTTAATTGTGATAAGAAAATAAATATACACCGTGTACACCGTGGATGACATTCTACTCATTATTCAGACAAATCAGAAGATATGCACCAGGTAAGATGGTATTTTCTTCAGTTATAAAAAACAAATATGGGTCTTCGGGCCGCATTACTCTTTTTTTGCTTACACTTATAAAATTTGACACAAAATACTCGAATTAAATCAAAGGCCTTGTAAAATTCACATTATTTTCATTAGTTTTATTTATAAAAAAAACAAACTATGGCAATTAAATTTTTTTCTCCAAGAACAAAACCAAACGAAGAAAATGGAAATATGGCATAATTGGAAAAAGCAATGGCAGTGTGAACTTTCTACTCTTCTTCCGGCCATATTTGTTGCCCTACTCCTTGTCTCTATTAGAAAAACATGTATCTTTTTAACATATGATTTGATACCCCTTCTTTATTATACGCCCGTCATTAGACGGGACGTATTATGTTATGGCGCTGTCCGTGCGTCTGTCCGGCTGGCTGGCTGTCCGTCCGTCCTAGGTCATGTTTTCCGGACTTTTTCCCGTAACGGATGCATGTACAACTTTGAAATTTCGTCACAATATCTCCCTCAAGAATGGATTGGTTCATAGTTGACCTACTTTAGGGCTATAAGTAGGTCAAACAGTTTTCCGGACCTTTTTTGTTACAGAAACAGATATTGCCCTGAAATTTACACATAAGCTTCCTCTCAGAAAAATACAAGTTCAGTTTACATTTCAGCTGGATTGGTCCATTCATGACCTACTTTTAAGCTAGAAATAGGTTAAACAGTTTTCCGGTTTTTTTTTAAATTACGGATACAGATATTGCCCTGATATTAATTTTAAAGTCATAGGCTTTCTCACAGAGGAATACAAGTTCAGTTTGCATTTCAGCTGGATTGGTCCATCCTTGACCTACTTTTGGACTAAAAGTAGGTCAGACAGTTTTCCAGGCTTTTTTTCATTACGGATACAGATATAGCCCTGATATTTAGTCCAAGGCTCACTGTCCGACGGGCATATATTGTACCGTTTGGGTACTCTTGTTTTATCATATAAAATGTACCATGACGTCTCAAAATGAGAGAAAAATTCTCGACGGGAAGTAAAACTAATATATATTTCATTGAACTTGCCAGTCTTTGTCGCTCTCCTCTGCAAAATGACAGAAAGGCGTGCACGTATAGTGTTTCCTTTGCAAAATTAGGACAATTTGTAATGATCCACCAGTAGCTACAACAATCTAGGTTTTTGAGACTAAACAAATGTTCTATAGTTTTACATGTAATGTATTGTATCTCAACACATCCATGGAATAGGCAAAGAATACAAAATGTTGGCACTGTATATAAGAGCGGCGTCATTTTCATTTACGTGAATCGTCGAATCTACATCAAAACACACGTACACAAAACAAAGCCCATGGCGGTCGTGTGAAGGCGAGCTGTGCAGACCATACACCCCAAGAATTTTCGAGTAATAAACAAAAGAATACGACAGCATATTCTAATACTCGAGAAACACGAATGGACTCTGAACCAAAACAGGGTTCTGACAGTCTGTTAAGGACTGCAAACAATGTCTATAACCACATAGATTTAGATTTCGGACCATATGCCACATTAACGAACTCCAGAAGAAATCAGGCAGTGCCGTGCATTGAAGATAATTTATACGATAAACATGAAAGGTTCTGACATCCAGATTGCCAACCAGACATTCATGAGAAATATTTCGTGATGCATAATGTTGGAAACTAAACGCAACAAAACGTTTCACAATAGCAACAATTAACAGAACGAGCGCGTGTGTATTCTGAGGAAAGAAGATTCGCCTTCTCACGGGCAATTATATCGCTTGGGTTCGAATTCACTATTAAAGAGTAAAGGTATAGAACTCTAAATATAGGGTACCCAAGTTAACCGATGTAAAAACAATAAACCAAATGGTATAAAATTCTACTCTGTATTCTAATATATCCATACTTCATAAATCTCCATCAAAGTTCATCCCGAAATTCCGTATACTTCCAAGATATGCAGAAATCAATTCAGCAAAATACCTATATTTTTAAAACTCGAAATTTACATGGGCTCTGGCACTGTACCACTAAACAGAATGTTTGTGAATTGCAACAAACAATTACATAGACTGTACAACATTAGATATTTTTAAGTTAAAATTTCTTAACCCAATAATTGTAAAAGCTCCAAGTGACTGAAAATTGTGTAACCCATCTGTACGTTCACTTATCATAATGATTGCAATTTTATTCCATTATTTACTAAAAAGGATGAACGGAACCAAATGATTTAGAGATGTATGCATATCTTGAGAAGTACACGGAATTTCGGGATGAGCTTCGGATGCAATGCGATATGTAGATTGACTATGTATGAATATATCAAAATACAGAGTAGAATTTTATACCGTGTGGTTTATTATTTTGTCATCGGCGAACTTGAGTATACTATATTTGGAATTATATCCCTTTACTCTTTGGTAAATTCTAGTCCAAGCGATATACATGTATTAATAGGAAGATTTTCGCCTGCTTCTATTCTGAGGAAGAATCATGTGTCATCCAAATGGAAAATATTAGAAAAGAATAAATATTTTCAAAAAGGGGTTATCTCAAATACTTGAAAATTTCAAACCCAAACGGATCATCTTGAAAAGAATTTGAATAAGCATTTAGGGTAGGAATTTCAAAAAGCAATGCTGATGTACAGTTTTGCTGCATGCACTGAAATCACGTGGATATTTATAACAGTTATCATTCCATATACCGCACTCTCGTCTTTCATATAAAACCAACTTTGATTACTAATATATACATGTATGTCTAATCATCTCTATCTCTAGAATAGCACACAATAGCTATATTCCAAAGTAATTTACACTACTTAAATCTATATATGACGTATTCTTAGCGTAGGGATAAAAACATGTATTTTATATCAAGCTATATAAGTTATACACTTTCTGCAAATTATGCAATTCAACTCAATCAGATTAAAAAGTAATCAAGCTAATTTTCTATCCAGTTATGTATTCTCCGTGTCGGATAGTGAACGCCCCATTTCGAAATATTTATGATTATATGACGTTGCTCGCGGAATATCGAACGTATATAACTACAAGACAACTTGAAGGCTGTTAACGGAACACTATTAGCGATACAGACATTACACAGGGTAGAGAGAACCACTTTAAGCAATAGAAGGGGAGTTAAATTTTATGTTTACTGTTTTTAATAATATTTTTCTCGCGCGCTTGCGCACAACCATCATAAACATCACTCCTTCATTCGTATGTACTATTAAATCATCATTTCTCCTTACATTCAGTAGACCAGTACTCCTTTAATACCTGTATATAATATGTCGAAATTGCCAAATCGTATTATTTTTCATAGTTTATTATAGTGAACATTTTAACATCAAACAAAATACTGTTTAATACGGCACATATACCTTTACAGAAGAATAAAAGACTGGATAACTCTGATTACAGACACACAAAAGACTCACTTCATCTCACCTATCCTCTTGGTCCTGGTGGCACATAATGCCCCAATACACTGCGTCTGTCTCCTGCCCTTGCTGACGCCCAGCTTTTCCACCCCAGTTTTAACCTTTCCTGTTCAGTAGTTCTTCTCCACGTTGCTTTGGCCGTTCTACTTTCCTCCATCCCTCTGGGCACCATGTTAGTGCGGTGGTGCAAATCCTGGTGTTCTCCATCTTAGTACATGGTCAATCCAATTCCACTTCCTGGGAGTTATTATTTCGCTTGCTCTTATTTTTTTCTATGATAGAGTTTTTCGTTTGATATTTTCTCTGGCCATCTCATTCTCATTAATTTTCTCAAGCATCTATTCTGGAAGGTGTAGATCTTCTTTTTGTCTCATTCCGTTGTTTTCCATGCCTCACGTCCATACATGAGAACCGACAGGACCAAACTGTTGAATAAGTTAAGTTTTGTTTGGATGGAAAATTTCGATGAGCTCCAGATTTTATTGAGCCTTCTGAATTGAGATGTAGCTATTCCCAGTCTGATAGTAATGTCCTCCTCAGATCCTCCCTTTGACGTTAGCACACACGTCCAAGGTAAGTAAAAATGTTTCAAGGTCTTCTATGTCAGAATTGATTCTCAATACCTAGGTTTTCTTTGTGTTTATTCTGAGGCCAGCTCGACTTGCATTTCCATGTAGTCTTTGTGTCTTTTGTTGGATGTCTTATAATTTTGAAGATAGTAGTGCAATATTGTCTGCGAAATTTACATTCTTCACGTTTTGTGGTGAAGTTCCACCTTATTCCTGTTGGTTCTGTTTCTGTGGTTCTTTTCATTACGTAGTCGACGACCAACAAAAACAGGAATCCAGACATTGTGCAACCCTGTTTCATTCCTGTTGTTACCCGGAACCAGTCGTATTCTTCACCATCTTCTAGGACTGCACACTGGAATGATTCATCAAGAAGTTTCACCATTCTGATCAATTTATATGGGATGCCATAGAACTTCATGATAGACCAAAGGCTCTCTTTATGAATGGAAACAAATGCCTTCTCGAAATCATCGTAGTTTACATACAATGTTGAATTCCATTCGCTACATTGTTCTATTATATTTCGGAGTGTAAATAGTTGTTCTGTTGTACTCCTTCATCTTCTAAAGCCCGCTTGTTCTTCACGCCGCTGTTTTCCCACTCCATCTTGAATCCTTTGTAGCACCATTCTGGAGAACACTTTGCTTGGTACTGATAAAAGCATGACACCTCTGTAATTACATGTATCACATACCAGTATATCGCCTTTCTTTGGAATCTTTACAAACAGACCTTTATTCCAAATTGATGGTATAGTCTCTTGATTCCAAATATTTTCAAAGAGTTTTTCCAAATATCTTGTTGTTTCTGTGTCTGCTTTTAATACCTCAGCTGTTATCCCATCAACACTTCCAGCTTTTCCATTCTTTAATTTCTTTATAACCTTGACGATTTCTTCTTTCCTAATGGGGTCAGCCTCTATCTCATCTACTACTTGTTCTTCGCTTTCAACTTCTAATGGATGTTCAGGTTGTAGACGATTTAATATTTCTTGAAAGTGCCCCCTCCACATATTCTTTCTTTCATCTTGGCTGCTCAAGATCTTACCTCTTTGTCCTTGATTGCTGTCAGGCCTTTCTTCTCATTACTTTGCACTCTAGTTATCTCGTAAACTGTTTTTATGTGTCCATTACTTGACTGCTCTTTCTGCTTCAGTAATCAAGTCTTTTGTCCACTTTCTCCTGTCATTCCTCTTGCTGCGCTTTACCTCTGTCTTTGATGCTATATTTACTTCTTCAAATTCTTTCCAGTCGTTCTGATCTGCTGTTGGTAAGTTGGAGTTTCAACTGTTTCCTTTCATCTACCAGTTTTCATGACTATCTGCTTATCCATGGTTTATGTCCTTTTTCCTTCATCCCAAGTATACTGTCTGCTGTCTCAGTGTAGCCTTTTCTCATGATTTCCCAGATGTCTTCTACACTTTCCAATTCCTCTAGCACTTAGAATCTATTTTTCAGCTCCAATGTGAATGCTTTCCTTTTCTCTGGTTTTTGGAGTTTTGTGACTTCATATTTCTTTCTACGTGTTTCTGTATTTTGTTTCTTTAGTTTCATTCTGATCTTACTTTGTATCAGTTCATGATCACTGCTTGCATCAGCTCCTCTCATCGCTCTTGTATCTGAGATGGATGTCCTGTGTTGTTTTGATATAAGCACATAATCAGTTTGGTTTTCGGTCTTTTCTTCAGGTGAAATCCAGGAGATCTTGTGTCTGCGTATGAGGAAATATTGTTCCTGTAATCACCAAGTTATTGATCTCACACATATCCAATAAATGTTCTCCGTTTTCATTTCGTTCTCCTATATCATGCTTCCTCATAGCACTCTCATGACCTTTGTTGTTGCTGCCAACCTTTTCATTAAAATCTCTAATAATGAGCAAGATGTCATGTTTGGAATGTTATTAATGACTTCTTCTAATTGCTCCATGAATGTTTCCTTTGTCTCTTTAGGGCTTTCATTTATTGGAGAATATACTACAATCAGGCTTATTTTTAGAGTTGTTGTATAGAATCTTGCGTACATTAATCTTTCATTTATTGGTTTCTATTTCATCGGGGACTTTTGGACTTTCTTTGACAGCATTATTCCCATTCCTTCCTGATGTATTTCGTCCTCTCTTCCTGAGTAAACACTAGTTTTTCACTTTGCAGTGTAGTTTTTCCATTCATAGGCCATCTAACTTCACTTAGTCTGATTAAATTCAGTGGTTATACAAAAGTCTGGAAAACACTGTCGTACGCTATATTTTTCCCTTTTCTTTTATATCGTATTCATGTTTAGATACTTATTTTAGATGTTAATTTTATGTTTGTGTATATGTTTTAATGCAGGACCACAATGGAAACTAGCTATATGCTAATTTGTGTTATCTTGGATAAATAAAGGCTATTATTATTATTATTATTATTATTACACATACTTACAAAAGCCTGAATAACTCTGATTAAAGACGAACAAAAGACTAAATAACTCTGATTACATACAAACAACAGACTAGTTAACTGATTACAGCAAACAAAAGACTGAATAACTCTGATTACAAACAAACAAAAGACTGGATAACTGATCACAGACACGCAAAAGACTGGATAACTCTGATTACAGACAAACAAAAGACTGAATAACTCTGATTACAGACGAAAAGACTTGATAACTGATGACAGACACGCAAAAGCCTGGATAACTCTGATAACAGACAAACAACAGACTAGTTAACTCTGATTACACCAAACAAAAGACTGAATAACTCTGATTACAGACAAACAAAAGACTGGCTAACTCTGATTACTGACAAACAGACTAGTTAACTCTGATTACAGACAAACAAAAGACTGAATAACTCTGATAACAGACAATCAAAAGACTGGCGAACTCTAATTTCAAGCAAATAAAAGACTGGATAACTGATTATAAACAAAACACTGAATAACTCTGATTAAAGACGAACAAAAGACTGGATAACTGATTACAGACACGCCAAAGCCTGGATAACTCTAATTACAGACAAACAACAGACTAGTTAACTCTGATTACAGACAAACAAAAGCCTGGATAACTCTGATTACAGACAAACAAAAGACTGGCTAACTCTGATTACAGACAAACAAAAGACTGAATAACTCTGATTACAGACAAACAAAAGACTGAATAACTCTGATTACAGACAAACAAAAACCTTGATAACTCTGATTACAGACAAACAAAAGCCTGGATAACTCTGATTACATACACACACAAGACTAGTTAACTCTGATTACAGACAAACAAAAGACTGAATAACTCTGATTACAGACAAACAAAAGACTAGTTAACTCTGATTACAGAAAAACAAAAGACTAGTTAACTCTGATTACAGACAAACAAAAGCCTGGATAACTCTGATTACATACAAACAAACAAAAAACTGCCACACTCTACTCAGATACAAAGCTCACACGAGTTCTCAACTGATGTAAAGTAATAAAATCGAAGCACTTACTTTTATTTGTCTTATAACTTGTTTATCTAGGATTAAAAATCCTTCTAAAATGACTGATTATCTTTTAGAATTTTTTCTCCCTTAGGACAACATAATATTTCAATAAAACCAAATCATCATGTCATTCTCTTATATAATTTTCAGTTCCATCCTATATGATTTTTAGTTCCGTCCTATAGGATTTTCAGTTTCGTCCTATAGGATTTTTAGTTCCGTCCTATAGGATTTTTAGTTCCGGTTGTTGAAAAGTATGTGGAAGTTCATTTATGAGTTGTAAAATTGAAATATGCAGAAAATAATCCCACGGTATATTTTCATTTTCCTCCGTATAACAAAGACGATGATACTGTAGCGTTAAAACAAGGCGACAATTGTAGTGTCATAACAAAGGCGACAATTGTAGTGTTATAACAAGGGCGACAATTGTAGTGTCATAACAAAGGCGACAATTGTAGTGTCATAATAAAGGCGACAATTGTAGTGTTATAACAAAGGCGACAATTGTAGTGTTATAACAAAGGCGACAATTGTAGTGTTATAACAAAGGCGACAATCGTAGTGTTATAACAAAGGCGACAATTGTAGTGTTATAACAAAGGCGACAATTGTAGTGTTATAACAAAGGCGACAATTGTAGTGTTATAACAAAGGCGACCATTATAGTGTTATAACAAGGACGACAATTGTAGTGTTATAACAAAGGCGACCATTATAGTGTTATAACAAAGACGACAATTGTAGTGTTATAACAAAGGCGACAATTGTAGTGTCATAACAAGGGCGACAATTGTAGTCTTATGACAAAGGCGACAATTGAAGTGTTATAACAAAGGCGACAATTGTAGTGTTATAACAAAGGCGACAATTGTAGTGTTATAACAAAGGCGACCATTGTAGTGTTATAACAAAGGCGACCATTATAGTGTTATAACAAGAACGACAATTGTAGTGTTATAACAAAGGCGACCATTATAGTGTTATAACAAAGACGACAATTGTAGTGTTATAACAAAGGCGACAATTGTAGTGTCATAACAAGGGCGACAATTGTAGTCTTATGACAAAGGCGACAATTGAAGTGTTATAACAAAGGCGACAATTGTAGTGTCATAACAAAGGCGACAATTGTAGTGTCATAACAAGGGCGACAATTGTAGTCTTATGACAAAGGCGACAATTGTAGTGTCATAACAAAGGCGACAATTGTAGTGTTATAACAAAAACGATCATCGTAGTGTTATAACAAAGGCGACAATCGTAGTGGTATACAAAGGCGACAATTGCAGTGTTATAACAAAGGCGACAATTGTAGTGTTATAACAAAGGCGACAATTGTAGTGTTATAACAAAGGCGACAATTGTAGTGTTATAACAAAGGCGACAATTGTAGTGTTATAACAAAGGCGACAATTGTAGTGTTATAACAAAGGCGACAAGTGTAGTGTTATAACAAAGGCGACAATCGTAGTGTCATAACAAAGGCGACAATTGTAGTGTTATAACAAAGGCGACAATTGTAGTGTTATAATAAAGGCGACAATCGTAGTGTTATAACAAAGGCGACAATTGTAGTGTTATAACAAAGGCGACAATTGTAGTGTTATAACAAAGGCGACAATTGTAGTGTTATACAAAGGCGACAATTGTAGTGTTATACAAAGGCGACAATTGTAGTGTTATACAAAGGCGACAATTACAGTGTTATAACAAAGGCGACAATTGTAGTGTTATAACAAAGGCGACAATTGTAGTGTCATAGCAAAGGCGACAATTGTAGTGTTATACAAAGGCGACAATTGTAGTGTTATAACAAAGGCGACAATTGTAGTGTTATAACAAAGGCGACCATTATAGTGTTATAACAAAGGCGACAATTACAGTGTTATAACAAAGGCGACAATTGTAGTGTTATAACAAAGGCGACAATTGTAGTGTCATAACAAAGGCGACAATTGTAGTGTCATAACAAAGGCGACAATTGTAGTGTCATAACAAAGGCGACAATTGTAACTTTAACAAGGATATTACACCAAGGGTAGTAATTATACAATTATAACAAGGATAGAAAAAATTTATAATAAATAGATGAAAAGTACGTCAATGTCGCACTCTAAGCATTTTTACTATATATTAAGTTTTATACTTACTCGGTAATATGCTAGTATAATCATATATAACTGTAGTTTTAATTTTGAAAACAAAAAGACCACGTATTTTGAGTCTTCTTTAATCTTGTTTTTTTGTTGCAAGAATTCTGCTTGATCTTTCTCTTTTGTACATCACGTGTCTCATAAAAAGTAATGTAATAAATGTACTTAATTTAACTTGTATATTTTTAATTAACGCTACATGTACCTATACTTACACTATAAATATATCAGTGACATCGATATTCCACGTTTCCTCTTGTATAGACGCCATGTCTATTTCCACAGCTGACGTTTCATGGAAATCGGATTTCCTTTGTTTCGCGAACTCTAGTGTGATATAGGTCCCCATCACCATGCATCTAAAATAGATCTCCTTGTGTATGATAGAAACAAATATATCAATATTCAAAAGAAATTAGTAAAGAACAAAGAGATGTAATTCTTTGTGAAGTTTTATTTTTCATGGTATTTATTAAATTAGATGAAATCACTGGTACGGTTAACTCACACACGTCTCTCAATATTTTATATTAGTCTGCAAATCTCACGAAGTCTTATGAAATAAGGTATCCGTCGTGCGCTGTCTATTTCACACACGTCCCGTGAGGATCCGAGATAGAATAGGTCTTCAGTTACTGAACCTCTTGCTTGTCGTAAGAGGCAACTAAATGGGGCGGCCCTTCGGATGAGACCGCAAGCCCGAGGCCCCGTGTCACAGCAGGTGTGGCACGATAAGGTTCCATTCCTGCTCAAAGGCCGTAAGCGCCGAGCATAGACCTAAAGGACAAGGGACGTTATTGGCCAAAATTGGCCGCGTTTCAAAAACCGATCACATTTTGCAGGTAGAAAGGTGATAATTTTCTCGTTTCATTCATATATAACATGTACCATTTACTTGTTGCTGATATTGAGAATATAACGTTACAATATTGCATTGTTAACTCAGACGCTGTCTTCCTACGGTCGCTTTTTCGGAACGACGTCATCGACGTTATAGGATTTACAGTCCCCTGATTCTTCTGGAATATTTTTCTAAAAGTTACAATTTTAACTTTTTATATCAAAATACTCATTGATATCAAAGACTATTGAAAACTGGCATGCTATTGAAAATACATTATTCATTTACATGTAACTTAATCGTGGTCATAGACATTTTGCGGAAGAATCTTGTGTTAATTAGAGTGAGGAAAATAATGCGTGTAAATATATTTGTTAAACGTTGTTGAGTAGAATGCAATCATATTTTCGAAGGTGCTGTTCGATATCCTCCTATTCAAATGAAATATGGACAATAAATTGGCTCTTGAATTTTCTTTTTCCTTTTTTAAACGTTGATTGAGTCGGATAAAATTACTTGTTATGCTATGTACACCAAGGACTATATAACAGGTCTGCTTACATGTGTATGCAATATACATGTTACAGTACATGATACGAATAAAATATATCTGCCTGCTGTGGGTATTTACAAAACATATTGAATAAAGTGTGGTAAATGTACATGTACTAAACGATACAAATTTATGTTGCATGAATGGGATATCATTTTCTTGGGTACAGCAAAACACGTCAAGTAATATATACATTAACTTCAGATGGTATATTTCATATAGCAAATGTATTTAAAATCCCTCACAAAAATGCGTCATGTTTATATCTTTACATTCCCCTAAATGGTCAACAAAGAGTAGTTCCAACTCTCTCTCTCTCTCTCTCTCTCTCCATATAGTGTTCATCTTTGATAAATGAAAATTACATCAGTCAGTGGGCATGTCATTGTATGCACCGACATTCAGTCTAAATCTAGAACAGACTCTGAGAAGTTGTTTGAGTACATGTATAGACAATGTAGTATATTTAAATGCTTTTCCCAGGCACTTATTTTCATATGTGAATAAGGAAATATTGAGTGACCCCCCCCCCCCCCCCATTTTTGATAGTAGTATTGAATGAGAAAAAAATAGGCTTAAAATTATGAATTGAACCCATGTAGCAAAGAATATCCCCCCTCCCTGCGATTTAAGAATTCGAAGATCAGGCAGAAAGGTTTTTTTTCATTTCCTAGTTAACTACCAACTTATCTTTCGACTCCACCCCCAATAAATGATGCCACGTGTCTGTTTCCAAGAGACAGTATATGTAACTACAACAGACCTTTTTTAAAAACGAATTTAATAAACATCATGCATCATTTTTCAATGTGCGGGCCAGGCCTATCCAGAACACCTTGACGTGAGAGAGAGAGAGAGAGAGAGAGAGAGAGAGAGAGAGAGAGAAGCGTCTACATATGTACATAACCTTACGGTTATACTCCAGTTTTCCTAATCATGGAGGGGCATACATCAATACTATTAATATAAACTTTTAATAAAAATCACCACAACACATATATTATATATTTTATAAGATTGATAAAAGTTGAAGTGTCACTAGACTGGTCAAGTTGTTCCCATAGCAAGGAAATGGTCGACA
>NC_079172.1:45902745-45955245 GCF_947568905.1 Ostrea edulis
GTCTAGATAAGCAAGAGAATTTTAGTAATAGAATTGGAAACGGATACATAGCTAAATTGTAAGAAGGGGGAAAAGGCGTACTGTCATTTAGGGGGAAATTCTGTACGGGGGCGGTTTTTCCTAGGGGAGGATTGGGCCAGAGTTAATTCTTCCTAAGGGGAAATTCTATGTCAGGCCCATCTTTCCGGGGGGGGGGGGGGGGTATTTATCCCGGGCCCGTTTTCCCGGGGGAAAAGTCTATGCGGGGGGGGGGGGGGATTCTAGCTGTAAAATTCAAAATTAATTCTCCATATGAGTGAAACATTCTCGAGCCGGATGTTAAACAATATTCATTCATTCAATCAATCGATTTATTTTATATACCAATCAATAGCATTGTTTCATCTTATCAAAAGTGTCTAAGTATGATGTACATGTGTATTAATTCCAATGGACCAAATCATGTTTACTGAAAAAGTAAATTCTATGATTTTAAGATCCGTGACAATGGGTTTATCGACCAAGAGTCTCATTATAGTATTCACTCAGGTGCTTCTACACTGGAAAAGGCACGTTTCGTCCCGTGAAGATCCGGTTAGATTGTCGTTAGGGGCAACTATATGGGGTGGTCCTTTGGATGAGACCGCAAAACCGAGGTCCCGTGTCACAGCAGGTGTGGCACGTTAAAGATCCCTCCCAGCTCAAAGGCCGTAAAGCGTCAAGCATTGGCTTAAATTTTGCAGCCCTTCACCGACAATGGTGACGTCTCAATACGAGTGAAAAATTCTTGAGAGGGACGTTAAACAATAAACATTAATCAATCAATGTACTGTGCAGTGCCTCTTTTATTTTTAGATTCATCAGATCTACTCTTCATTACTAACAGACAAATTATATTGTAGCGGACAGTCTAAACTCAGAGAGAACTCGCGCTAAGCTTCGGGACGAGCTTCCATGTAGCGGTCGGTATAGAGGAAACTTATACTGACAACTCAACTGTACGACAAACAGGATGATTTTAGCTTCACCATCGTCAACTTCCCATATTCATGTAGCAATATTCCATCATCACCTGCTTGTGGTGTTTATATCTCTCAACTGATTCGATACGGAAGAGCTTGTTCTGCGTATGGTCAGTTTTTAAATCGAGGCAAGCTACTGACAAACAAGTTGATAGTACAGGGGTTTCAACAGTCTCGATTGAAGTCAGCATTTCGCAAATTCTATGGTCGTTATAATGATCTAGTTTGTCAATACAACCTATCATTGGATCAAATGTCCTGCATGTTTCACACCGATTGTTAGGCCGTTCTTGGCACACTGATTTTGACTACTGATTACGCCGTTTCCCTGATCAGGATATAGGGATCACGGCGGGTGTGACCGGTCGACAGGGGATGCTTACTCCTCCTAAGCACCTGATCCCACCTCTGGTGTGTCCAAGGGTCCGTGTTTGCCCAGATATCTATTTTGTATTGCATATAGGAGTTATGAGATTCATCGCTGTTCGTTATCTTCACCTTTCATACTGCCTCGCTAGTGAGCTAGCTTTTATAGAAATGTGGTAGAGTATCTCTCTTGATCATGCGAGTTAAGCAACGGCGGGCGTGATCAGCCCTTGCATGGGTGACCGCTACACGTTACAAAATGTTTTGTGTACAGTTCCGGTAGTATAGAGACACAAAATAAGCAACAGGACAAATTTGACATTTTATTGACTTCATGTAATAATAGGGACCCTCACCATGGTCGTTTTAAGACATACTTTCTAAACATGGAATAAATAACATGAAATAACAAATACTTCCTAGAAAAGGTCAACTTCATCAACCATTCTACGCCGTCCAATAAATTACGAGTAATAAATCTAACAGAAAAGTTGCAAATACGTAATGAAATAAAATAACATGCACGACAAAAAGTCAACATAACTATATATTGCGTTGCTCAAAATTCATAAGGCACCAATTCCATTCCACAGAATAAGCGTGTCAAACACAAATCGTGCAGACATAATATGGCCGTATACCGGAAGTAGTTTCTGACACTCACAATAAATTCGTTTAACAATAACAATTTAACATAACTTCGAATTCAACGTGAAAGTGGGGTCAATTATTTTGAGACAAACCAAAGTAGCATAAGAATCAACACATTTTGAACCTACGCAAAAACAATCTGTCATTCTGCGAACATTTGTTGATCTTCCTCAACTATTTCATCCTGGCCCCCCTCCTCCTGTTCATCTGAGACATGGTCTTCATTATCAACTCCTGAAAAATTCAGAAGATAGAGAGCTCGGATATTCTCCATATTGCCCTCTGTTGAATCTTCCACATCTCCGGACTCTTCGTCTTCTCCGGTACCTATATTCACCGCAGGAAGAAGACTAGACAGATCGGCCGGCTGGAGTACCCCTACGTTTCTGCGTCTGTCCCGTCCATAATGTGGTTTGTCTAATTCTTCCTCATGGAGCATCTCCCGGAGGGTCTTGCCTTTGGCCATGGCGTCTTTCCGTCGTGCTCGAATTTCTCCTAATTTCAGTAACACATCATCTTTAATAAAACAGAAAGCAGAGATGAACATTTTGATAAACATGACATGGTCTTGAATTCACAATTATTACACTATTTATGTTATCCGTAATAAATAACATATCATGTGAAATATTTGTCATTATTTGATATTTCTATCAGCAACACTGATCTTTAACATATGATCTACAAACATTAAGACTTGACAATTCACACTTGTTCAAACGTTTCACGAAGGTTCTTAATTTGTTCAGTTACACATTCAAATTCAGTACTCAACTTATCATTGTATATTAATACGTGAAATGTAAAAACAAATGCGGTGCTAAACGTTACTACACTGTATTTGCTATGTTAGCTTTCAAGTACAATTAAAGTGTCTTTGAGATGAAGAATTAACTGAAAACAAATTAACTGATATACAATAATAAGCTGAACAATGCAGATATCACCGTTTTGAATATATGTAAGCGGTCAAGCACAATAAAACGCAGCATATTGTACATTTTGCTTTAAATCAAATCAGCATCCAATCACTATTTTCTGTATATGCTACATGTATATATATTCTGCATTGTTTCCTAAAAGCTAAATAATAAATTAGAAAACAAATAAAAACGTTGCTAGTATTGTTCCGGTTAGAGGTCAAATAAAACAGAATTAAAGATTAGACAAACACACAGGGAATCCGGAAGTCTGCTGCACTATGACGTGCGCCTGCGTACTCACGTGTCATGATCAACAGGGTTTGAATTGCGCGCGTGCCTGGCGGCTTGTTGCGCCTGCGCAGCAATTCGAGCTCTTAAAGTATTTAAGTCAACTGAAATACAACCAATGAGATATCGCTGAATTTTTGTTGGATGGTAAAGTTATGTGTTAATTACTGCTCCTAGAAATAATTAGAATCATGAAAAATCTATATCATACTATGGGTACTTAGATTAATTCGTTTAACAGAATATGTACACTAATAGTATTATTGTGCAAAGAAATGCACTTGTATGTTAAAGGAATATGGGTTTTTTTCTATGCTGAAATATATCTAAATGTACACTGCTCTAACATGAGGCATTACAATAGATTAGTGAGAAAATAAACTGATAGCAGTAATTACATGCAAATGAGGCATCAAACTCATTCAAAGTTCGAATATATAAATATTCAAATGTTATGAGTACAATAGTAGAAAAATAACTGAAGGTATAATGTTCAAACAGAATAATCATAAATGTAAAGAGCTTGTACAGAAATAGTAGCATTTCACCAAAGGTTTTACATTGCTAAAAAAGTGTGTGGTTTCATACTTATTCCATCTGAAATAGAAATAACAGATCCGTGGATAGTTTTAGCTCTACATATGTGATCACAACATTAATATTCCCCCTTTCCACTCCACGTAGTATTCTGTGCTCAAAATTGAGTGTTAAAAATATTACAATACCTTCAGCTACAATTGCAATCAGACAGTATTCCATTACTTATCTATTATGCTTTTTCACTATAATTCAAGCATTTTCTATCACAAAAAGTAAATTGTGAAGCTTTAACAACATTATTAAAGCGACTTGTAGTATTTTGCGCTTTGTCATTACACCAGTTACAAATAAAAACATGATTTGAGCAATTCATCTGACAGCATAAACTTCAAACAAGATTACATCGGTTTCTCCATTATGATAATGCTAGCACTAAGTTTAGAAATTATGATGATTATAACACTGACATATCAATGAATACGCTTTTTAAATCAACTAAAAGAAAATCTTATTTCGCATCCAATTCAGTTAACCAATACCGGAAAGTAGGTATATGAAAAATGTCCTAGCCCCGATCAAACATACATTTTAATTCACCAATCCTACCTCTTTTCTCCTCCCGTTGCTGGACCAGAGTATCGGTGTCCACTTTCTCGCCACAAACTTCACAGACTTTCTCCGGAAGATTCTGGGTTTCTTTCGGTGTGTTCCATTCCCCTAGAAAGGATGGCTCTCTGCAGAATTTACACAGCATAAGTCTTTCCACCAAAACACCTAAGAAGAAAACCCGCTATATGTAAAGCTTGTATAGGTGTATTAGCATCACAACTACCAATACAACATAATTCCATTATCCAACGAATATTTTACTTCAAGTACTTAGCGAACACTTGGATACCTTTAAAAGCCTTGATAATTTCCTCGAAATCTTGGAGCAAAGGGAGAAGAATCGTCCACATAGCTGCCGGTCGGGTGGGGTAATACAATGGATCTGGACTGTCATCTCTGAGTTCATACCTTATACTCGCACCTCTTCCCTGTGGTCCTATTCGGTAGCTGATCATGAGGAGAGCATCAATCTTATTGTGCCTAGCAATGATTCCGTTACCCCAGTGTTCCTTAAAGGTGAGATTATGCTTCTCCATCTTCTGTGCCCCGACACATAGGAGTTCAAACAAGCCCGGTGGCATATATTTTGGGAATTTCAGTAAGGCAGCTACTCGTTCCCTGTCGCTGTGTTCCTTCCACGATGAAACTATTTCTTCGGGCTCTTCAGTTTTTCGGATCCACGGAATTAATATTTTGGAAACGTTATCTAAGTTTTCAGTTTCTGGACTGAGGTTGTATGTCATTTCCTTGGCTTTCTTTGCAGCTGGATAACCAATTTTGAACCCGCGAAGAAGAATATCCAATACAAAGTTGAACTGTTCTTTCATATCAGGAGGTATTAGATACCCCACCATAGCACGCATAAAGTCTCTGTCCATGACTCCGTACTGAAGAACTTCCTTTTTGTTTCTTTCAAATCGTGTTTGCGAAAATCCCATCTGTTTGTAGGTGTCGTCAATGGCAAAATCGACTTTCTCTTCAAAGTCATGGCGGTAGATGTTACGAAGTAACTCGAAAAGCCACCCTGGGCGGATGAACACAAAGTCACAAAGAACAGGCGACGATGAGAACCAAAGTACCTTTCCTGTTACGTGAAGGTATTGCGTAATGTCTTTAATTTGTTTCTTCATTCCAAATTTAGTTGTGACTTCTTCAACGTAATCCTCCCACGGCAATATGGGAACCACCATAGAATTTGACTTCTCGTCTAAGTAATTCTCTACATCAGCCCAAAACGTCTTTACCTTGTGTAAAACAAGCGGTAAATTATACTCGGGTGTCGGTGGAAATTGATTTTCGTCTTTTGCTATCAGTTCGATGCTTTTTCGAAGCTGATCAAACCCTGTAAACTCTGATGATGACGTAGCAATAACGTCCGATTGTACTGTGAAAGTGTCTGTGAAGATGAGTAGCTTTCGGTAAGAAAACATCCTTTCGGTGAGAGTAGGCGAGATCTCTGATTTCTGGGATATGTGATTGATTCTTTCATTCAGAATACTTTCGTGGTAATTCTTGAATTCCGTCATTTGTCTTTTTACTTCGGCTTTAACTTCCTTGATTTTTTCTTTGGACATTTTGTCGCATTGAGTTCCAACCAACACAACTTTTAGACTGTTGGATTTGGCGATCATCCAGTCCAGCCAGCAACCAATCATCTCGTTGAATTTATCCGAAGTAAATTCTTTCATGTTGAATGTTAGTAGAGCAACAGAAGGTTGTTCGAAAAACAGATAGTGTGGAAACTGATAATAAGGATGTCCACAGAAATCCCACAAACAAAGCTGAAGTGGGCGGACTTCTTTCTGCATCTTCCCAGATTCCTCACTTTTAACTTTCATTTCACAGTCATACACTAAATCGTAAAGATCAATTCCAGCGACACTTTCATTCAAATCTTCTGCTAACCTTGCCTGGTTGTCCACCATCGACTGAATAAGACTTGATTTTCCACTTTTGTGCGATCCAATTACTAAAATCTTCATTCCACGATACACAGGTGTGTTGAGTCGAGCTTCCTGAATATAGGCCAATATAGCGTTTTGTCCTGTAATTTCTGCAGGTGGAAAGACCAATGGATTGTCATCCACAATCAACTCCTGACTTGGATTTCTTTCCAATTCTTTCATTGCATTCATATTGAGAATTTTTATTTGATTACTACTAAGATCCAATTTTTCGGTCATTCTTAGTAGATGTCCTGGAAATACTGTTATTTGATTGTCCGAGAGATCAACTTCAGAAACCCAGTGTCGATTGTGCAATTTAATATTGAAGGCTGGAATCTTCGTAATTTTATTTCGACTAGCATTTAGAGTCTCTAAACTGGGAAGAAGTAAAACGTCTGTTGGAAGAACAGATAGTCTGTTATCTGATATGTCCAAATCTTTCAGCTGCTTCATTTGACGTATTTCGACCCCAATGTCCTTCACAAGATTATTTTTGCACCGTAAAATTTCCAGTCGTTTCAAGTGACAAACTTCTTTAAACACTGAAGTTAATTTATTATTGTCCACCACTAGTATTTGAATTTTCCTAAGTTTCTCCAAGCCATTCAAATTGTCAATACTGTTTTCACTAAGATCAAGCCTTGATAATGATTTCAATTTCTTAAGAGCTGGTGGAACTTTCGTGAATTTGTTTGTGTTCAAATTCAGTTCCACTAGACTTTCTAACCTTTTCATTGATTCCGGTAAACTTCCATCGGAGAGCTGATTATTACTCAAATCAAGTTTTTCAAGCACCACTAAACGATCTACCAGTTGCTCTGGAATTTCTTTCAAGCGCAACCCTGGCACCATAAGTCTTTTAATCGTCTCTGCTATTTTCTGCACATTTTCAATTGTATCATTCCTCAGATCAAGAAGACGAACCGATACCAACTTTTCGGGTGATTTTGTTGGAAGACGCTGAGGATGCAAGTGGCGAGCACCTTGGTATCCTAGATGTGCCATCAGTGGAGGAGCGCGAGTTTGCGAGATTTTGACACGGCGTGGTCTCTTTTGAGTTGTATGTGATGCCGTCTGCAGCGGCTGTTGTTTACGCCTGTTCATCTTGATGCCGAATGGAAACACTCGGCAACCTTTGGCAGCTTCTCCAAGAAGTTATTATCTTCGTTTGAATATTTCTAAATTGACTTACATCCTGTAATTATAAATGACACATTTGTTCTTCATACGTCCAAGTAATATTTGATTATCATAAAATAGACGACACTAGTTCACTTCCTACATGGATCTTCACAGGTAAAAAGCAGATTCTGAAGAACTTAGAGATTCCGAGTAAACTTGTGGATTCTCTAGTCTCCGTGTCTGGTCGAAATGGTGATTCTAACATACGTTATTTTGTATATCGCTGACCATACTAATGTGTTTTCTGTGTTTAAGCTTCTTATCGGGTGAAATGCGCAAACAAGGACACTTTAAATATGAAAGTGTATAGTCTACTCAGTCATCTCCGCTTTTAAAGATCTCCCTCAGTACATTTAAAATATTGCTTTGTCTGTCGTTCTTGAATAATTGCACCTAGAGCAATTAATGAGGTTTCCCACAAAACGCAATGTTTGGGATTAAATTGTTTTAAGGGGGCTATCAATTTAATAGATATGACAACACAAAAATCATGAAGGACAATCATGGTAATTGTCCAGTCGTGTGTTGCAGTACATTAAATGCAAGGAAAGAAATATTTTGATATGAAGATCAAGATGTTAAATTCACTTATGAAATAATTTGCTGACTGATGGAAATATCGGATAAATTCGAAATGTTGATTATTCATACAGTCAATATTTCTCAAAGGAAACACATGGGTATATTGTTGATAAATTCATTTAAAAGCTGCGTTGAAGCGATCTAAATAGTGGTATATGTATATAAGGACCAGGTACGAGAATTAACAATTTCATGCTTCTCTGAACTCACGTAATTATTGTATTTGTAATTTATTATCAAGTAGCAAAACTTGCATGGATTTCAGCGGATAAACGACAGTGCTTTTAGTTGAATTCAATGGTCTGTAGAAAAGGAATTGTTTGCTTGTCTGTCTGACATATTCCAGGGTATATTTTGTTGATCCACAAATAATTCAAATTTTAATTTCGTCATGTGTGCATTTTCAGGTTGTCATATGCGAATCGAATTCAGACTTGATTCCGTTATTGAAGATTCCTTGAACATTACAGTGAGTAGACCTCCGAGTCACAATCATTGAGGAATGATCACGAATTGCACACACGTCTATACAAAATAGTAATATGCTTTGAAAATTAGCAAAAATTGTTTTCTGTGTATTGATTCTGCACTTCACAAGTTAAAACAGTTAGAAAATTGGCTTTCATTAATATTCTCAATTTCGAACAAAGTGCTTAATGATAATGCCACGCACGGGTTTCTGATTTCACAAAGAAGCAATCTTCCATTTGACGAGTCATTCAAAATGGACATTGAGAAAACACAATCGGTAACCTTAGTGAAGTTGACTTTGTTTTACCGTGAAAGATTTCATCATAATGGAAACTTATCGGTTATTGATATTCTTTTCCCGATTCCATGGAAAAAGGTTGCAGGTCAATTATGCTTCATTAACAATACATGCAATGAAAGATTTATGGAAATTCAAACAAAGAGACAACTGATAAACACAGATGTATATTTGTATGAATTTTTAACGCTAACAATAAGCATCTCTTACAGAGAAATAAAAAAAATTTGAAGCTTACTTGAAAACGAGATTTCGTTTCCATACCAAAGAGACACACTAACTCCTTATCGGATCCAAAAAGATTAGGGATAAAGTTAATTCAACTCAAACATCTCCCATCACTAAATCCACAATGGATAACCAACAAGGCTACCACAGAAGAAGTAAAAGCTGAAGAAAAACAGTCGATTATCCGTAAATCTCGTCTTCAATCCAATATATATAACCTTATACCTTTTACAAACATGGCTCCAAGACACGATCTTAGTTTAAATGCAGTTAGATTGTCAAAGGAGGTGTCGTGAAAACATTGCTTTCAAGTCAAGTCAATTGGGAAACTCTCGGGATTGTTGGAGCCGTTAATTAACCAAGTATTTTAAGCCATTTAAAGCCTTTCATTAGATTTGTGTGGAACGGTAGAATGGTGTTTATTTCATTACATGTTGCAGTTTACCAATTACTAAATTTAAAATTCTGAAATGAATTTCTTCCCGATTCACTTGTTTTAATTTGCCTTGGCTAGAACAAATACCCCATTCAGCAATCGATAAGTAATATTTTGGTACAGACTCGGGAACAAAGACGGAGAACCAATATTATGATTTAGGATATCGATAAGTAATATATAGGAATACCTTTCGATGTAATGAGACTTTTGTGCTAAGTCGTTGACTGGATACACGAATTAGAGACAGTTATTTACCATTAATGTTACTATGTTGTGCTGTCTATTTCTCCTTTATGCTGGTAACAATTTAAAACAAACATGGTGGTTTGTCCTTCATTTTTAAAAATATTAAGAAATATTAAGTCATAAAAGAAACAACTATATTAACGGAATTTCGTCATTGAAATAGACATATAATACGAACTTCATTTTTGGTCTTTCAGTTTCTTCAAGGTTTATACGTTCTTAGATATATATGTATGTGGTTTTGATTCATCATGGTCCTCTAATGAAAATAATCATAAAATTTGTAGTAAAAGTCTTACTTATTACAGGGCTGTAGACGAAATGATGCTTGATAATATCTTCTTTAAAAAAAAAAACAACAAAAAAAAAAAAAAAAAAAAAAAACCACACAAAAAACAACAACAAACAAACAAAAAACAAATAAAAAAAAACAAAAAAAAAAACTACTCACCATTTTTACTTCTGACTCAATCCACTATTTGAAATGTCCAAAATAGATTAAATACTGCTCAATTCTAACACCCATGAGAAAAAACTAACATTCAACATTACAGCATGGTGCGATACACGCTTTTAAATATCTTTTCATGCGCGTTTTATATTTAAAGACAGTCTGATATATTCTATAATCCCAAAGAAATTATAAAGGTATCCTTCCGAAGCTTTCACATGAGCAAACTTTTTGATGACCATGAATAACGTCGCTACGTGGGATCGGAGAAATGTTTGAAACTCACTTTCAGCCAATAAGAATCGAAGCAGTATCTCCATTCTCAACCAACAGCGGGTGGTAGACGGCGAATATTTGTTCGTTTCTGTGTGTTTATGACAAACATTCTTTAATCAAAGTGCCAAAAAGATTCCCTTTTGCGTCCTCTGGTATTTGTAAAAAGGGATTTAAAACATGCTAATTCAAATAATTGCAGTTCAAACAAATGAGGACAGTTTTTCCTTTCATTCTCTCCTGCGTGTACAGAAGTGCTCTACTTTGGGTTAGTTTGCTCAAGATACAATTGAAGCTCACATTAAACACATAAATCTAAATACATCATTACAACATATCAATTCAAAGGTTTAAATTTCGTAAGAAATCGTAAAGGATATACATGATATCGATGAATGAATTCAACAAATTAAATCATAGGAAATGGAGTGCATCCCAATCGTCACTGTTTGAAAATCACCATATTGGTCCTTACTCGTCCTTATTGAACTTTGATAGAACTCGCGCTCAGTCAGTGTTTAAAGTCCTTATTGTTTCAACATCAAGTAGAATTTTTGTTTCCAAGATAGCGAAGCTACCAGGTCGTCTATCGCTGTTAGTTATATCGTCGTATTTCAAACAGATCATGCGTTTTGTTTTCAAAGACTCAAATATAACTAAAGGTAAATGCATGCATGCAACTGCAACTTTTAACAGAGCTAATGATGCGATAGGAAAATATTAAGATTTTTGTAAAGCAAATGCTTGGGACTATAAGTGCTTGTTTATTTATCTGATATATCTGAGAAAAAGTTTTTAAAAAAATAAAGTTTAATTTTTTATTGAAATCATGAGAGGTGAATCATTTTACAAGGTTTATACTATTTCATGCGCCTCCATAACTAAAAATGAAACCTTTGCAAAAAATCTGATCAAAAATATTCTTGTCTCCTAACGGGAAATCTATGCGACATGGCATGTTGTTCCCTAGCAGGAGTTTGGTGAGATATCCGAGGCACTTCTTCAAATCTTGGAAACCGCGTTTTATCTTAAAAGTGGATAGAGACAGTCCAGAAATATATTGATTTATGATTATGACAACCAAATACCAAACTTGTCAGATACCTTTGTGAAAATACAAGCCTGGATTTGAAGCATTGTATTGATATGAAAGGTAAATACAACGTGATCTGAACATCATCGAAAACATGCCGAGCAGTTCTGGGTGATTTATAACGGTAGCGAAAGTGGTAATCGGAAGCTTGTTTAGGATTCGCTAACGATTCAAGTATTTTAAAATAAATATATGCTGAGATCTTAAATGTGCATATTTACTTGTAATATAACTCAGATTTATCACCAGTAATTACGTTAGGGTATGTACCGTGGGTCGATATTATAATCCTAGCGATGGACAAACTGAGTTTATACTTCACGTATATTGAAAGGAACCTTTGACGTCTTGGTCGGGCCTCAAAATTGGAGAGCACTGAAAACAGCGATACATTGTCACTATTTTACTACTGACAACGGGATTATGGGGCTCCTTTTACAAAAGGTCCTTTGGATCGACTATACTTTTTACCATTAATTAAATGCTGTACTTTGTGTTTAGCATAAATTTGACGAAATGAAGAAGATGAGTACATGTACATTACGTTTCATAAGTTTTACGTACAAATGCAAACATTTTTGATCAGTTAAAAGTACTGGTAAACAGGACCTGATAGTCCATCAACATCTTACATTACATTATGATACACAAAAAGTATTGCACTTTACAAATACTAGTAGTTGCCACAAAGTTGATTTGCTATTTGAAAAAAAAAAAACCACAATATTTTTAAATTGCAATTAATCTCTAAAGGAATAAAATGTTATGATTACACACATCATTTTTAGAATTCCTGTTTGTTTGCTTTCGACTAGAAGGAAAGACGATGCAGAGACTGTATTGACAATATGTTATCGGCTTTATTGGAAAGCTTTCATGTGTTTATTTCAAAATAAGAATGCCAGGTTCCTGCTAATATTGGTGTTCTGTACAACCAGTCCAAAACGATCTTAATATCCATTTTAATGCACTAACTGACTTCTCTTTTGTTCATTTACTAAGCACGGGCTAAATGGCGATTACGATCGACATCGCCTTTGATGAGATATTGAGAGAAATATGGCACAAATCTAAACCGTAATGTAAACATAAATTTATGTATTTAACACAGCTGAAGTACACAATTACTGTCAAATCTACAATGCACTAAAATATTTACTACTGACATAAATATCAAAAAGGACAAGTGTAGTTTGATCTGAATAATCCGAAATACTGCGACCCGGAATTAAATCGGTCATAATTAATGCACAAATCAAAATACTTATAAATGAAAAATACTACTCCATGAATTTTAATGGATGTCTCTTTGTAAGTTGTGTGATATAGTTTGTGTACATATATCTGTCATTGACCCTATATTCCTTGAGGTGGTAGAACAATGGTATATATAAGAAAAATAGGTTTAGGTAAAAATTGGGATATATACAATAAAAGTTTATGGTTTCCATTAACGATTACAGACTAAACAGTTTTGTGAAAATTTAACATCAGTGAAACTCGGGTCCAGATAGGTGTTAACCATTAAAAACCCGTCATGGTATTGTCCTGTTGCTTAGGGGAAACGTCATAGATCTCTACTAAGGCCCTTTACAGCTCTATACATGTATGTATTCTACCAAGAATCTTTTGTATTTGTCAGTCAACATGCTGAAACAGCGCTATCTTTGGTAATGGCGTTGTAATATTATACGGGATCCATAGTTTTATTATTGCTTCCAGGTGTTAAATATTTTATGAAGAGAATCTTAATGTTCAAATATATTGTTTGATCATACAATGGTTTTTGTTTAAAATGAAGGGTTTACCGAGTAATTGAATATCGGACATGAAGTCCATGAACAAGAAAATGGTGCAGTGCGGAAAATAGTTCTGCGCAGTTATACCACATTCAACGCCATGGCGGGCACATCTATCAGTTACCCACATACTTCTTAAAGCATGACAAATTCATATTGCTTTACATGAAATGTGAACAATTGTTCATATAATGTATGTGAGGCTAAAACTCTAAGATTGAAACAAGGTAGATTGTTTCATCATGTTCAATACCCCAGGGTCATGATTTAGGGTCTGTGTAGATCCCAGAAAGGGGGACGAGGGGAGCTGTAAACCGAAACTAAAATCACAATCATTATGAATCTTATCTTTCTGCATTAAACACCAATTTCATTTTAACAACACTGTACTTATTTAAAGAATTTTCTTGACATCTGAAAGTACATGTATCATTCAAAGCAACATGTCAATTAAGAATACATTTGTTTTGCGACACGTGGATCAGCGGTCAAGTTAGTAAGTACTTTGTTGCTTTACAACACCTTTGTATATCTATCTATCTATCTTATATATATAAAGAAACAATTTAGTCAGAATAACGACGCACTAATTAATTCTATAATCTTGTAATCAAATTTGGTGTCCTTACAAAATATTTCAAAAGATGTGAAAACGAATATAGAAGATGAATTTCATAAGGTACCATAAAAGAAATTATACATGCAATATGTCAATAATTTCCATGAGTTTCCAGGGGAATTAAGATTTTTAAAAAAAATTTTTTTGTCGAATGGAAATGTTTACGTGTAACATAAGTAAGAAATGAAAATATAATGCAGTGTACTTATGCAATTTTCCGTAGGATACATGTTCATATAATTTATTACGCCATACTATTTTAGATTTATTGTTTATCAAGGATTTCTCGTACGAAATTTCTCTTATTTGTTCTCCAAAATAACTGAAGTCATGTATTTCTGTGAATGATGACAGAGGGGAAAACTAAATTGTTCTCTACAGTTTTCTGCAAAGTTATACGAGGAACACTTTCAAATGTCTTGCCAATAGATTCATTTTCGTATTTTCTGCGCGCCCTCTAAAAGGTTTCTTCAACATTTCATGAAGATTAATCAATTCTTTTTCAACGACACTGGGACGAGTCGAGTTCCAAATAATCTCCCTTTTTTGTCCACGAAACTGCTCTACCACTTGTTTACCTTCAACTTGGAGAAGACATCAAAGAGAAATCTACATGCACGTGTACACTGTTTTCTTGAGATAGAGACCACAGGCACTCGACGTTTTAAATATCTATAATTAAAAAAATTGTCCTCCTGTAAACATAATATTCAATTATATTTACAGGAAGACAATTTTTATTATTATAGATATTTAAAACGTCGAGTGCCTGTGATAGATACATGTACTCATTTAATATAACTTTACACGATTTACGTTGCTGATGTGATTATTTGATTCATTGTTGATTATTCACACAAGTCGGTTTACAAATAATGTATTCAATCGGAAATTTGTGAATGCATTGAGAATCAAATTTCTATATATGGATTAGGAGGAACTTCCTTAGCTTTAAAATTTTCCTGGTAAAAAAAATTCCCAGCATTATCTCCATTTTTGTTTTATCCGACACAAACGAAATTGCATCTAATTTCATTCAAAATTATTATCAACTACATGTACAAGATCACGTGATCAATATCTTTAGAAAACAAAACAATCCCTTGCTTCAAGAATTTTCAAAATACGTGTACATGTTCATGTGTACATGTATATGCATTCTCTAAGTAAAACCAAGGAATTAGGTATGTACATATCTTCTAAGGAAACTGTTGATATCGTAACAATTCACTTATTTCAGACCAGTGAATGAACTTAGTAAATATTTTGCTTTTCATACTTTCAAAGATTTTTTTTTTTTATTTCACAAAGTGGCAAAGGCTTGGATCACGAAAAAGGTTACCTCGTATTCTAATGAGGAAAACACATCTTTGATTAAAGGTATTTCTCTATAACGTTTTTGTCATAAAGTGATTTTTTTTTTCTATCACCTAATTACGGTAATAATTTTATTGCAGAATACACCCACATGGGTCAAGCAAACAAAAAGAACAGATTAGGAACAATAACCACATACATCTTACCAGTAAGGGAGAAATACGTGTGTAACACACTAGAGAACCAGTACGTGTGTAACACACTAGAGAACCAGTAAGGGAGAAATACGTGTGTAACACACTAGAGAACCAGTAAGGGAGAAATACGTGTGTAACACACTAGAGAACCAGTAAGGGAGAAATACGTGTGTAACACACTAGAGAACCAGTAAGGGAGACATACGTGTGTAACACACTAGAGAACCAGTAAGAGAGAAATACGTGTGTAACACACTAGAGAACCAGTAAGAGAGAAATACGTGTGTAACACACTAGAGAACCAGTAAGAGAGACATACGTGTGTAACACACTAGAGAACCAGTAAGGGAGACATACGTGTGTAACACACTAGAGAACCAGTAAGGGAGAAATACGTGTGTAACACACTAGAGAACCAATAAGGGAGAAATACGTGTGTAACACACTAGAGAACCAGTAAGAGAGACATACGTGTGTAACACACTAGAGAACCAGTAAGGGAGAAATACGTGTGTAACACACTAGAGAACCAGTAAGGGAGACATACGTGTGTAACACACTAGAGAACCAGTAAGAGAGAAATACGTGTGTAACACACTAGAGAACCAGTAAGAGAGAAATACGTGTGTAACACACTAGAGAACCAGTAAGAGAGAAATACGTGTGTAACACACTAGAGAACCAGTAAGGGAGACATACGTGTGTAACACACTAGAGAACCAGTAAGGAAGACATACGTGTGTAACACACTAGAGAACCAGTAAGGAAGACATACGTGTGTAACACACTAGAGAACCAGTAAGGAAGACATACGTGTGTAACACACTAGAGAACCAGTAAGGGAGACATACGTGTGTAACACACTAGAGAACCAGTAAGGGAGACATACGTGTTTAACACACTAGAGAACCAGTAAGGGAGAAATACGTGTGTAACACACTAGAGAACCAGTAAGGGAGAAATACGTGTGTAACACACTAGAGAACCAGTAAGGGAGACATACGTGTGTAACACACTAGAGAACCAGTAAGGGAGAAATACGTGTGTAACACACTAGAGAACCAGTAAGAGAGAAATACGTGTGTAACACACTAGAGAACCAGTAAGGGAGAAATACGTGTGTAACACACTAGAGAACCAGTAAGAGAGAAATACGTGTGTAACACACTAGAGAACCAGTAAGGGAGAAATACGTGTGTAACACACTAGAGAACCAGTAAGGGAGAAATACGTGTGTAACACACTAGAGAACCAGTAAGGGAGAAATACGTGTGTAACACACTAGAGAAATTTGATAAGGATGAAAAGTGGAGGATATGTGCAACAATATTTTGAAATTGAAAACTTTCAAATTTACTTTATTTGTTCAAAAATGCAGTTTTAGTAGAAGGTAATCTGAACAACCCCTGAACTCGAACCGCGCTCAACAGACGACACTTTTACCGACTGAGCTACCCACCTATTGCTGATATCTACATGTATATTGTCATTCATGTTTTAAAAGGAAGTCAACCATTAGGACGGGGTAGTATACCTCCTTAGAGAAGACTATGTATAAACTAAAGACATTTTGCCTGGAAGTGTGCTCTAACGTACCGCAAGACGACGAATGTTGCGTACAGACGCATGCCTATTGTAAGAGGAACATTTTGAATACGTCACATATTTGAGTTTTGTTTGTTTTAAGTAGTTTCTAATGTGTCTTAATTAAAAATCATTAGACTCAGTCCTTGCTTTTCTGTGGAGCATGCATTTGAATCGCCTCACACATAACATTTCAGCACTTCAGGACAAAATGAGATGATCAATGCAATGAAATCAACACACTGAGACCTCTGTAGTGTCATGGTGTTGTCAGCCAAACTTTCCGATAGCCAGGCCAGCGCTTTCTGATACTCCCCTTACAAATTGTTACCCCCGTCTTCCCTAGTCATGGGTTTGTGAGGAGAGTACTGTAACATGTATAGAAACATTCGGGTAACGGAAATGGTAGATCCCAAGTTTTCAGTTTTGATTCTAAATATCCATGTATCAAACACACTAGCTTCGGAACTGTAGCTCTCTGAAAAAAATATTGGGACAGATCAGGGACCTTATAAAAATGGCGCACATAAAGATGCGCACGGTTGAGGCCTTATATCTCTATATTCTTGCATTGTCGTCTCATAAATTTCATATCCAAAAATTCCTAGCATATTTTCCTACTATAATATTTGTGTCCAAACATACCTTTGAAATATTCATTAAAGCCCCATACAACCCAAAAATTCACAGCTTTTAATGATTTCGTTCATTGACGAAACCATGTTAGGTAGCCAGTTACATGTAATTCGAATCCCGGTTCATCTCCATACTTTACACAATGACGTCTAGATGTGAACTAATATCCCCACAAATATTTTAGTTAAATATCTTAAATGATACCTCATCCCAGTTCGGTTAAATAATAATCATTCAAATAGGCAAATTCATGGTTACGCGGCTTTCATTAGTCTGGCGGGGACCAAACTCGGCTTTTGTAGCATTTTCAATAATCAAGAGCTTATTTTACCTTTAGATAAACTTTTTTTTATTATTTCTATTTAGTATTCGTGTTTATAATAAATGCAAACCGAATACATGAATAGATACCAATAGCAACAGGGTTCGAATTGACTGGCTACCTAACATAGACTACGTCAACAAACGAAATCATTTGAAGCTGCGAGTTTCCGGGTCGTATGAGACGACAATACAAGAATACAACGATATGAGGCCTCAACCGTGCGCAGCTTTTTGTGCGCCGTAAATCGAAGGCTTTCATAAGGGGTGGATCTGTAGCTCTCTGATCTGTCCCAATATTTTTCAGAGAGCTACAGTTCTGCAGCTACAAACACACTTAAACCAGAAAGTTTTCTCACCAACACCCACCTCTAATGCAAAACTTGGATTTTCTTATCAACAGTTACAGAAAACTATACACAACCAAAGTGACATAATATCTATAAAAATGCTGTGGTTAGGAATAAAATAAATATTCATAGCTTTAGCAATATGATATGTATGCAATCAGCGCGTCTCCTTCCACTTAAAAACATAATAAAACAGCATTACATATGTTCAAGTAGTCACAGAAGCTAGTATTTATACCGAGAAATTTATTCACGTGTGTACTCGTGAAAAAAGGTACAGACATTAAACAAAAGACCATCCGGATTCACAATAAGTAGAATAGGAATAATAAGTAGGACATCATGTAGTACAGATTAACAGAACAAATGTGACATATTGTATAGAATAGAATACCCCCCACCTCCTTGGGGCATACAAGTAAAAAGCAACACACATCAGAAGACTTTTATGCCTTTGATATTTTTACAAATTGTAATTATAGCCATTTTCTCATGAACGCGCGCCAGTTCTAAACAATGCGCTTAAGAATTTTGATAAATATGGTTTGTTTATTCTGATATGGTTGATAATTCAAAAATAAGATTAGAATGCAAATATAAGAAATGAATTTCAAAATACGCGAGGGTACGAAATGCGACACTTCATGAAAGGCGACGGTGCGAAGGATCGCAGTTAATATACCCACATGTATTTCCAAACCTGAAATTTCCTAAAGAACGATAGTCTGTTATCTACATGGTAGCGTCAGTGGCCTACCGTCAAAGTCTTGTAACGAAATTACGTACAGTCAGTGTAACGTAATGTAAAATCAGTGTAACGTAATTACGTACAGTCAGTGTAACGTAATGTAAAGTCAGTGCAACGTAATTACGTACAGTCAGTGTAACGTAATGTAAAGTCTGTGTAACGTAATTACGTACAGTCAGTGTAACGTAATGTAAAGTCTGTGTAACGTAATTACGTACAGTCAGTGTAACGTAATGTAAAGTCAGTGTAACGTAATTACGTACAGTCAGTGTAACGTAATGTAAAGTCTGTGTAACGTAATTACGTACAGTCAGTTTAATTAATTAAAGCGAATTTCACACGTTCATCAAGATACAATGTGCGACGTATCTATGAATCTAGTTTTAAGTATTTTAAGCGCTTTTTGGTAATTTGGTATAGAGCGACATTAGTACACGATGATGAAAAAAGTCTTCTAAAGTACCAACTACACAGCAATGAGATCACAAGTATTTCTGAAACAAGACCCCACTTACTTAAAATGGAAGTGACAAAGCTATGTCCAGTTTACAAACACGCTAACCATATGGATGCAAAACAAATGATAATGTTGCATAAAATGGTGCCTTTTCCTAATCCAATTAGATTTTATAAGTATATCTACATACATTGAAATGAACCCGACTTTTCAACATCATGACGTCATTTGATGGTTTGATTAGATATTAAATCTATCCCGATTTAATCATTCAATTGACAGCATTACAAATCGATGGACTATGAAAAACAAAGAGCATCCTGTGTTTGTTTACTGTTATTAATGCAATAAAGGGAGTGTGCGCAAATAGGAAATGCGACCGTGAATGGCATCACATTGAATTAAAAATTTAATTACGTAAATCTTAGTATTTACAATCACGTGACAAAACAATACAAGAAGCATGTGGACAGCATGGGAACAGATAGTATCAGGAGATATTAAAACGCAGTTGTCAATAAAACAATGTACGGTAAATACAGGGACCTGTGACTTTGGACAGTGATACCTGTGGGACGAACTGAAATCATAAATAACCACAGAGGATTTGATATTCAAAATATATGAATAAAGGTGAGCAGGTATTTAAACTCAAATAGCATCCCTCTTACAGGCCAACACTGATCAAGGATCCATATATTTCTTGACTTTGCACTACACAAGATTCTTTTCATATTAATTTGATTGTTGTTCATGTACTTACTACTAGAAAAAATAAAATATTTATCAAAGTGTCCGAATATGACACTTTCCTAAGATTTCTCTTAGGAAAATACCCGTTTCGTGCGTTTTTAAGTCATCATATTATTTTGGCATACTGTAAGACTGTTGTTGAGATATTTTACGGATGTGTAGACTACACCGGCATAATGAGTGACTTCCTTTAGAAACATTGCATGGAAATATGGATATCAACAATATTTGTCTATTCTGTTTTAATTTAATTGACTAACGGAGTAGCCCAGTGGATTAGCGTGTCGACTGCTGAACTGTAGATCACGGGTTCAAGTCCAACAATGTTTTTAAAAAAAATCAGATTACTTGCTGCTAAAACTGCAGTTTTGGACTAAATAAAGTGAAAGTTTTCAACTTCAAATATTGTTGTACATATCCCCTACTTTTCATCCACATCAAATGTCTCTGGTGTAGTATTCCTGCTTAATCAAAATGTGTGTTGTATAACTGTATTTGTTCCCCTTCATATAGTATAACCCTGACTAAAATCAAAACTATCTACATATAGTATAACCCTGACTAAAATCAAAACTATCTACATATAGTATAACCCTGACTAAAATCAAAACTATATACATATAGTATAACCCTGACTAAAATCAAAACTATCTACATATAGTATAACCCTGACTAAAATCAAAACTATCTACATATAGTATAACCCTGACTAAAATCAAAACTATATACATATAGTATAACCCTGACTAAAATCAAAACTATATACATATAGTATAACCCTGACTAAAATCAAAACTATATACATATAGTATAACCCTGACTAAAATCAAAACTATCTACATATAGTATAACCCTGACTAAAATCAAAACTATATACATATTGTATAACCCTGACTAAAATCAAAACTATATACATATAGTATAACCCTGACTAAAATCAAAACTGTATACATAGAGTATAACCCTGACTAAAATCAAAACTATCTACATATAGTATAACCCTGACTAAAATCAAAACTATATACATATAGTATAACCCTGACTAAAATCAAAACTATCTACATATAGTATAACCCTGACTAAAATCAAAACTATATACATATAGTATAACCCTGACTAAAATCAAAACTATCTACATATAGTATAACCCTGACTAAAATCAAAACTATATACATATAGTATAACCCTGACTAAAATCAAAACTATATACATATAGTATAACCCTGACTAAAATCAAAACTATATACATATAATATAACCCTGACTAAAATCAAAACTATCTACATATAGTATAACCCTGACTAAAATCAAAACTATATACATATAGTATAACCCTGACTAAAATCAAAACTATTTACATATAGTATAACCTTGACTAAAATCAAAACTATATACATATAGTATAACCCTGACTAAAATCAAAACTATATACATATAGTATAACCCTGACTAAAATCAAAACTATATGCATATAGTATAACCCTGACTAAAATCAAAACTATATACATATAGTATAACCCTGACTAAAATCAAAACTATATACATGACGATGGTTCATTATCATATAGTATAACCCTGACTAAAATCAAAACTATATGGTTCAATATAATATTTTGACACAATACATTGTAGTGACACCATCTCTATACCGGTACGTATTGGTGTAGAAAATTTGTAATTTTGTAACCCCCTCCTGGCCCTGGGTAATAAACACGGGGATGCTTACATGTTCTTTTCATAAATTAACAGTGGGGCTGTTTGTAGGGTGGATTCCATGAATAGTATTTTCAATTTGGACTCATTCCGTAGTCTAACGCTGGCACCCCCAGCGCCATTGCTCCAAGATTCAGGAGACTACACTGCATGAGGATGATTGAAAACTGAATTCACAAATAACCCGAGAAAACATAGAGGAGGAAAATAGTACCAATTCATTTCCCACAGAACTCAATACAAACCTTTGATCCTCTCATTATTTTACTTCGTATATATCATTTGACACAAAATACCCACCAATATTTGAAAGATTCCAAAAGCCCGGGAAGAGCCGATTAAAAAAACCCAAAATAAACCACAAACTATACAGGATTCCATTGCTTTTATACAGTATGGGTCATATTGTGTACTTCTTTACAACATACAGCATTCCACAGTGAATTAAACTTTCATTTTGAATACAATCTTACTTCGATTTTCTCGATTTCGTATCTAACATGTATGGTATTTCTTTCAATTGAAAATAATTTCATCCTTGATTTCGGCCAATCACGTACATTGTAACAACTTTAAAGTTAGCGTCTCAACTTTAATTGGACCAACAGCCTTCGGTATAAATTAAACATCCAGGTCTTTGGTACTCTCGTCCCTATAACAGTACATTTAACACCACTCAAGAGAGGGCAGCAGGCTATCGCGATAAAGATACAAGAGTTAAGTTTCTTTGTGATGAATGAAAATTCAATTCATTTTTCAACCACTTACATTGTTAGCAAGTGTGAATGACGTGGAAACAAGAATCGAAGCTGATAATAAATCTCCAGGTTTTAAAGCTGTCGCCGCCAGACACCATTAGATATAGTATCGAGATAACCAAATAAGTCGTGATCAAGAACAAAATTTTATCAATAACCGCTCAACGGTACGCTTCTATAGACAGTTAATCCCGAAAGTTGCTCAAACATACTGAATATTTTGACATTTAGAATGTAATCAATTGAAAATGAGATTTTTGTCTTTAAAACTAATACATTCCATTGAAAACAGATTATACATACGCCTTCAGATATATTTTCATACATTTGTCACTTACGACATTCTGTCATTCTTACATACATTCTATGCTTCAGAAACCAAATGATAATAATAATAATAATGTAAAAATCGAAATGGGAATGTTTTAACGTCGTACATACGGAGTGCTAAAAGTGGAATGTAAACATCAGAAGTAAAGGACCTTTCATTTGTGAAAATACGCGGGGGTATAAACTGTGACGCTTCACATCGCATACTTTTCAGGAAGGGTAAAAGTGGGGTACCTATAAAATGCGAAACAAAACGAAACGAAACCTACCGAAACGAACCAGATTGTATAACCGAATTCTTTTAATCATAGTTACTAGTAATTAAAATGATATCTCAGACCCCTGTGAAAGTTACCACCTATAAATAAAATTCGCCTCCCCTTTGATGTAGGCTTCCGGGTTGATTGATACAAGTTTTAAAAGTTGGAAGAGTGAGGTGAATAAGCACAAAGTACATATACGAAGTTGATTAAATTATACCATGTGCAATTAGTTTCGAATCTAGAAATTTCATAACGGAGGGTTACAGTCTCACAAGTCTGGGGAAACACACTGAAGGGGGTGTAGGGTGGGGGGTGTACTGGTGTTGGATTCGCCTTTGAGCAAAAATACTTGTTTCAGTAATTATTGCTAAAATATTTTCCGTTTTGAATTCCCCGTTTTAGCAATACCCTAAATATATAAAGTTATCTTTATATTTAGATATTTTCTAATACTATATATCTTACCGCATTGTATTTGTATAATATGACACTATATAATTTTTCCATTATTGAAAGTATACTGGCACCTCAGCAGTTAGAGATAAAATAAGAGGTTTTAACGTCTTCCTGCTTTCAACTTTCTCAGACACCAGCTTCTTCAAACAATGTTTGATGCTAATCAGTGGACCGCTTAAAAATGTAACAGTCAACCCGAAAGACAAAATCAACAGGGAAACGAATTTCATTTATATTGTGTAACTTTAACAGTAGTTTTGATAATGTAGCCCTCTCCGATTGGGGGGGGGGGGGGGGGGGGGGGGGGGGGTCAGAATAAAAAAAAATCGGATAGGGCTACATTATTGCAGCTACTTTAACAGGAACCTGAGATATCATTTTTTATTATCATGCTTACAAAGTTCGGTTGTACAATCTGTTTCGTTTCGGTAAGTTTCGTTTCGGTAGATTTCGTTTCAGCAAATTTCGTTTCGCATTTTACAGGTACCCGTAAAAGTGTATATAAAATTTTAGTCTTTATCATTTGCAGTTGTTGGGTGACCATCTCGATTTTGTCAGTGTAATTCTGCGTGACGGAAATTTGATTTCGATAACGAAAGATTTTCTGTCAAAAATGCTAAAAGATAGAGTTATATCTTAATTTTCAATTACTCGTGGGGTGCTTAGCCGTTGTCGTTCGGAAGTTCAATAGAAGACTCATTTCCTTTAATTCCGTGACTCTACACAGAAATAACAAGCCCACTTATTCTCCATTCCCAGGATCTACCTTAACCATCGCTTCCTACAGAATAATACAGATATACCATGTATAGACTTGTGCGTGGTTTTCTAGTTGACATGATGTATCTAAGAAACATCGAATTAGCGAAGTAGGTGCCGCTGAAATGGTTCATAAATAGCCTTCTTGCGATCAATAAAACGACTTCAACTTGAAACTATTATATTCCTGTTGGCAGCGAATATAATCATAAACTGAAACCTTACATGAACGATTTTTATTTTATTTCAGTTAATTGGGTAAAGAACATATTTTTAAATGTAAAAATTGCTATGAAATAGCGATGGCTCTGTAATAAAATGACATGGTCATGCCCCAATTTTCTTTTATAAATTGATGTAAATTTTATGTGAACCCCAAATATTGGCGCCATCAATCAAATAAAATTGAAATGCACCCGTTGCATTCCATTTAGAAGCACATGTACAGCGTGGTCTTTTACACAACATCGGTATTCCGAACATCCGCTTCAAGGTACTCTCTCTTTTCACGGAAAAACCGAGTTAAATGAAAATGGATTTTAATAATGATTCTGAACATGAATTTAATTGCCCTCTTTTATCAACTCCAAACTCGTGAAGTCTATATTATAATATGGACCAAATAAATACTTTATTAAGAAAGCCGATTACATCGAAGTATTTGATGACATTATCTATGAAACGTGTACATGTATCTACCGAATGTGTCCCCAATACCAAGCACATCGATGTTTAGACTCCACAAAAAAATGTCCACTACATGGAATTAGAACGTGTCTGTACGACTATGGCTGGTGACATACATTATCAATAATGTATGATACTTACGTGCAGTGTTCAGAAATTAATCTCTATGTACTTGCATTAATTTCAGATGAACAACTTGGACAGAAATTGTAAAATTGAAATACATGTATATACACTCACCATTATTGGCCTCTCATACACCGAGTGATGCTTATATTGGTGTAGGTTGCACCCAAACCAGCGGAATTTTAATCAGATTAAATTATAATTCGCTCTTTCTGTAACATTTTAATAAGATTAAGAAATCAATGCCGGCTGAACACAGACCCTGGTGTCCCAGTAAGGTAACACAGTAGATATGGTCAATTCGAATGTCATCTTGTTTTAGTGAAATCAGTAACATATAATTAACGTAGTTTTCGTCGGAAATTCTTGTACAATTTAAACAACATTGTTTTGAATAAATGAATAACTCTGCTTTTGGCTATCCATTTGATATTCTAAAAGTCAAGGACAGTGCAATTAAGGAGCCATTTAACACATTTATGAGAAATTTCCAAAGGCCCTTCTCTCTCTCTCTCTCTCTCTCTCTCTCTCTCTCTCTCTCTGAGAATAAATACAAAAAAACGGTCACATACACCTCTCTGTTATGTTGATTTGAAGGTTGTCATTTGCTGTTTAGAACCAAGGTACTCGCTTCTATTGACTGTCAAGGGTAAATAAAATAAGTATATGTACTTGCAGACAATGGTCTTCATGTTCGCTTTGTCCTCTTAGGCGTCGAGAGATGAAATTGATTTTAATGAAATTGTATATCAAAGACCCGAATTCCTTTTTTATATACAATTTCCGTACAGCGTGAGAAAAAAGAAGAAGAAAGAATTGGCATATAAAATATGTTATGAATGAAAATACATGGGTGTGTGATTTGGTTTTGCAAATACTTATTGCACCGTGCAATAATCTGTATTAATCTAGCCGTAAAGGGATTAAAAATTTCCTCGGATTATCATATCAGTTTATTTTATGGGATTTTTCGTCTTTCTAGTGATAGAATCTTCAATCACTTTACCATCAAGAATTTGCCGTTTAAATGCCCCCGGCCAATCTATTTCTACTTACATGTTAACGGTTTTTGTTGTGTTTATTGGTTATCAGTCGTATTCTTGCATCAAGTTACTCGTTTCTATTGACAGCCAAAGACTGTGTAAATAAAACAATTATATGCATCGCTTGGAACGTGTGGTCTTCAGATTCGGATTTGGTTTATATATATGTATATGGCGTATATAAATGTTATATTGGGCATCGGGGTTTTGATTAATACGACATGGAAATGATTTTAATTTGCTTCAGTTAACGGTAATTTAAAACTGGACTTCTCTTAGCGTGAGAAAAAATGCAGTATTTTGTCATGAATGAAAAATCTTGGGTGCGTGAATATGCTTTGCCTACCTGTTGCACCGTGCACTAATCCTGGTTATAATAGCTGCAGAGGGATTAAAGATTAACGCGTATAATCAAATCAGCCCTTAATACTACAAATTTTATTGGATTTGTCGTCTTCTTGACAATAAAATCTACAATCACGTTAAACTTAAAACCAATCTCAGTTTATTTAATTAATCTCTGGGCGAAGATTAAATAGCTTTGGCGGGTAAACCTCGTGTGGAACGTAAACATTTCCAGCAATAAGCAGGCTTAATGACTTCAGACTACACAGCAGACTTAATCCAGTTAATTAAAATGGGCACACAATCTACACCTATTTACGTCAGGGTATTCATGTCAAAAAAGGTGACGGTCACGTAGTTTTACAGAGTAACCCTCCCCCCTTTTTTAAAGAAAAAATCTTAAATCGATACAATTCATAACGTCAATCTTTGGACCGGAATAGAAGACGAAAAAATCCTTGTATCCGAAATATTCCAAGTCATGCTAATTATACATAAAAATCCTCTTTAAAATTCTAAAGACATTGACATTTGAAGATTTTCTTCCTTCTAAATGTACATGTATTTCTAAATGGATAATCTATTTCTGTGACAGAAAAAAATAGTATATCAGGAATGTGCCTTGTATAAAAATAATAAGAATATTCCAACAGCATTTTAATAGTAACAATGCTGCCAAAACTATTTATCATAAGATATCTCTATTGTCTTTTCCTTCTTTGGTCTAATACAAATACACGTTAGGCGCTGATAGTATTATTGACAAACTGACTTGACTAACTGAATGTATAGTGAGATATTTACAAAGCCTGTGTATACATGAACATGTCAACAAAACTCGAGCCGTTTTAAGTGCTGAAAAAACAACATCTGGAGACACAATAAAAAGTGATGACAGACTAGAAAAATCTTATGCAACTTACCTGTTTACTTTTGTCTCACGAGAAAAGAAAGTAATTTCCATTTCCACAATGTGACACATCGGCGAAAATATTTTTCTGATTTAAAGTTCTCGACTGTAACTAGGGTTCGCCAACCACACGTGGATTTCAGATAGAACCGAAATATCGCATTGATCAAAGACTTTAAAACTTCGGCGGTTTAATGTATTTACATGGCTTTGAAAGGGATCGATAGAAGTGGGGCAGGTCCCATTATGCCGATAGACCATATTCATCTCATAATTTTAAGCTATGCTGCAGACGTTGTTGATGAATTGGAATAGCGTAAATGATTGAGCTAAATTTCTTCTTGCTGTCATCCAAAAATCAAAGACATCCATCGATAAAATGGTCTTATAGCAGATATAGAAATCACGGCGGCCGATACTTTATGCAATGAAAAGGGGATTTAGACGTCAAATCACAAATACAATGAATATGTCTCGGAGAATGTCTCTCGTTTCATCTCAACATGAAAAGTCAAAAGGATTCGAACCACGGACCGCTGAATATCATTTCAGGCATTCTACCGACTGAGCTATCTAGAGCCCGTCAGGCCGCTCGGAAGCAGGGAACGGCGCCTTAACGGCTAAAGAGAAAATATAATGTGATCCACACCCGGATTCAAATGCCTGAAATTCTGTCCGATATTTTGCCAACTGATGAGCTATCTGGTTACAGGCAAACGAGCCGGTCGGACCGCTTCATATTCAAGTACAAGCATGCAATCAGATATAAGAGGATCGCAGGCCTTATCAGTCACCAGAGTATTACTCCCAAGGGCTATGAAATCTAGAAAAAAATTCCTGTTCTGAATATCTAAGCTAAATTCTAATGTTCAGCAACAGTATTTAAAACAAGATGTGTTCTTAAAACACCAATCCCCTTTTAAGTGCCCATACTGATGAAAGAATTTACATAATTTAATATTAACACCATAGGACTATCTTGGACAGAACCCTGAGATTACAAAATCCACAATTTGGTACATCCCTTTACTGGTTTTCCTAAATATGCATTTAATTTTTATGTAATATCGGCAAAATTAAAGAAGTCTTGCAAATGATAGTCATTTAACCACTATGGCCAGTTTTACGGCAGGCGGTTTTTACATTTATTCCTCTTTAAAGGTATATCATACATTTTATAAGATATCTTATAAAAGTTATAAGATATCTTCTAAAGTTTATGAGATAACTTATAAAATGTATAAGATATCATATAACAGATAACAGTTAAATGTTGTCTTTATAAGATATCTCATTAAGGATGTATGCTACACCAGAGAAATTTGATATGGATGATAATTGGAAGATATGTACATTGAGGATATGAAATTGATTTTCAAACTTTAAAATTTACTTCGTTTAGTAAAAAAAATGCAGTTTTAGTAGAAACTCTGAAAGCAATCTAAAAAAAAAAATTTGAAAGCCCTGCTGGACTCGAACCTGCGCTCTACAGTTCAGTAATCGACGTGCTAACTTACTGAGCTACTCAGCTAGGCAATGATTTTCAAATGAATAGACAAATATTGCTGATAACTACATTTTCCTTCATGTTTTCAAAGGAAGTCAGCCATCATGACGATGTAGAGTACCTCCTTAACTTAACGTATATAAACATTATAAGATGTCTCATAAACTTTATAAGATATATCATATAAACATTGTAAACATCATAAGATATCTCATAAACATAACCGCCGTAAAATGACTGAAATATTGCCAAAACGGCGTAAAAAATCAATCAATTAAAAACATTATAAGATATCTTATCAACGTTTTATTATATAAGATATCTTATAAACTTCATAAGATATCTTTTAAATTTCATAAAATATCGTATAAATTTTATAAGATATCTTATAAAAGAAACTTTATAAGATATCTCATATACATGTATATTATAAGATATCTTTTAAAACACATAAGCTAAGCACTTCGTTACTAGCTTGAAAATACGGATGTATATTCAATTGTTGTTATAAAATTTAGAAATTCATTTCAAAATTAAGGATTATCTCCCTCACGCATAGCACTTATCCTTAGACGAATTTAACTCCACTTTTTTGGCACACTGTTTTCCCCTATACTAGCTCTAAAACTTCATTGTTATTTCGGATTTCAAACATTTCGGTTGAGCATCACTGAAGAGACATTATTTGTCTAAATGCGCATCTGGTGCATCAAAATTGGTACCGTATAAGTTTTACATAAGCTTTATAAGATATCTCATAAACTTTATAAATATTTAATATATATTCTATAAGATACCTTATAAATGAATTTTTATAAGATATCTTATAAACTCTATAAAGTATCATATGAATTTATTTTAAAAAAAATATCTTATAAAACAGTAGATATCTTGTAAATATAAGATATCTTATAAAGTTTACGAGTTATCTTGTAACACATATCTTATATGTTCTATATGATATCTTATAAAAATAAATCTATAAGATATCTTCTATTTCTATAAGATATCTCATAAACTTTATAAAATATATTGTTAACATACAAAACACCTTATGACGTTTATGAGATATCTTACATATGTATATAGTTTTTAAAATATCTTATATATATTCTTTGAAATATCTTATGAACTGTAAAGTATATGATATACCTTATAAAATTTATTAGATATCTTATTAAAAATACAAGTAGAAGATATATCATAATTATATAAGATATCTTTATAGAGGAATAAATATAGGTATGGCGTGTCATACAGTTTGGCCCCACCCTGGTACCAAAACCCTTACCCTTAGGATCATGAAATTTACAATTTTGTTAAAGGACTAATATCTTCTCTCTAAATATCTACTAGTATTCAATTTCAATTTCGAAACAACAGCATTAAAGAAGAGGTATGTTATTTAAATATTTCAAACATAAACACAATATGCCAAGTTTGACCTTGTCTTGGAATCAGAACCTCCTCCCAGAGAATCATGAAATCTACAATTTTGGTAGCTACAGGGGCCTTCCCGTTCTACATGACCATGCATATAGTTTTCCTTGCATATGTGCGGTTGTAGAGAAGAATAATTTTTAATTAAAAAAAAGAAAGAAAAAGTTTTTGCCTTGTCTATGAGATCCCGGGGTTGCAGGAGTCCTGAAAGTTACAATTTATGCCCCCTTGTCCCAAAGAATCTTCAAACTAAATTTGAAAAGAATTGGATGGGTAGTTATCAAGAAGTTAAGAATATCCAATTTTTAACGGACGTCGAAAGACGCAGACCAATAACAATAGATCACCTGAGTGACTCAGGTGACCTAAAGATCTTATATGGAAATCCGTTCTTGCGCTTGATCAGGTATGCGATCCAAAGTCTTGCCTTACTCCAGCGAAGGTTTAACAAAAATATAGGCTCTTTCATTTTTTAAACACCCATATGGCCAACGGATATTAATGTTTAACATTCCAAGTCATATTACCTCAATCGATTATAAACATTGATCTTCTCCTACAATTGTACCCAGACCGTCCCTTAAATTTCACCATTTCTGTCAAAAACAATCACCCTTCCTAAAATACATCAGAAATCCATTCACAGCACTTTCTATATATCTTTAAGACATTCAAATGGTATAAGTTTCGTATTTTAGTTCGCCTGATCATGTGAGTATTTTTTCACGGTTTGACGGATGTCTGTAAACTTTTCACATTTTCAGCTTCTTCTCAAGAACCTATGGACTTGTCATATGGTAACATCAGAAAAAGGGGATTCAATTTTGCTCAAATGAAGGGTCATGCTCCCTTCCAAGAAAATATGATAAGGAAACAATGTGGAGTTTAAACAAGAGGCACATGGGCCACATCGTTCACCTGAGTCACCTTGGCCCATATCTAAGATTTTCCCTATATATTTGCATGTAAAACATCGATCCCTATTGTGGCCTCAACCTACCCCCAGGGCCATGATTGTTTTCAAACTTGAATCTGCACTATGTCAATAAACTTTCATGTACTGTAAATGTAAACTTTTCTGGCTCATTGTTTCTTGAGAAGATTTACCTATATAATTATTTACATGTAATACTTTGATCCTCTATTGTGGCCCCACCCTATCCCCCGGGACCATAATGTTAACAAATTCGAATAACTATTATCAGAAAGCTTTTATGTAAATTTGTACTTTCCTGGCCCAGTGGTTGTTGAGAAGATTTTTAAGTGACTCCACCCTATTTTTGCATTTTCGTGATTAGCTCCCCCTTGAAAGGGTTTGACCCTTCATTTGAACAAACTTGAATCCCGTTTACCCATGGATGATTTGTACCAAGTTTGGCTGAAATTGACCCAGTGGTTCTGGAGAAGAAAATGTGAATAGTTTACGGACAGACAGACGGACGAACAGACAGACGACACACAATTTTTAAGGTGATCGGAATAGCTCACTTGAGCTTTCAGCTCAGGTAAACTAAATTCATGCTAAGACCCATGCACTGGACCTTGCATGAAAGCTTCCTTATTTACATAAATATATTAAATTAAATATAAAAATATTCATTGTTTTGGGAATTTAAAAATTGACAGATAAGAGCAGGTATTTTGTCAATTTTAGCACTATGACACCAAAGGCCAGGCCAGGAATAAGTCAGGTATTTTTAAACAGTCATCATCTCATAACCAAAAAAGAGTTATCTTTCTTTGCCTTGAACCATTACCAAAATTGAAACTTGTCTATTGTTGATATAATATTAAGAAATAAAGATTGCGTTTTCGTGTATGTTGCAGGATAATCTCCGAGATCTAGAAATGTTGTTTTGAAATTAAAAAGCCGAGGCTTTTATATTTCAAACATTTCGAGACCAAGGACGTTGTCCTGCAACATACACGAAAACAAGAACTTGATTCTATTTACTACGGCTCAGAGATATGTTCACCCGATCTTTTACCTATATAGCTACGAATTAGGTCACTGTGACGTCATAACAGTTTCCGATACGTTTTGCTAACGAAAAAGGTGAGATGGTAGGGGTATTCTAAATCTATTTTGAAAACAATATTTTAAGCATTTAGTTTAATGTTAACAGATTATATCAATTTCTTTGAATGCATCAAGAAAAACTTGATTGTGCTTCGCCATGTTTACATGTGTATCGCTCTTGGAATGCAGGCGACTGATTTATAGGCTTATACTGAATAACAAAATTAATGTTCTTCAGTCATTTATGAATTGGTTTTCCAACATATATTCATTGCTTTTTATGATTATAAAATTGAATTATCAGTCATCGACTTATTTGTTGCATTAGCAAGCGAGATGTTTATCGTTTTTCTCATAAACAGTTATTACGTATGAAGGTATATCGTAGAATAAAGACCGCGGCATTAATTTGATCTTGGCTAGAACCGTGGTAGAATTCTTTATACAATCTTGTTCCCACATCGGGCTAAGCAAAATACATGTACAATAGTTAGTACTTACGTCACAGGGAGCGTACAATAGTTAGTACTTCCGTCACAGGGGGCGTAACTAGCATGCATATTCCCGCGAGTGTCATCTCCAGACCTCCGTATTAAACAGTATTTCAAGGTTTCACAAGATTGGTCAAGGTCATCAGAAGTTCCGAGGTACTTGTGTTTAAGCTACATTTCTTGCACATATTTTATCAAATTTTCAAGACTGTACTTTGATTATAAAGATTTATGATGTATCTGTTGATAAGATTCATTTGTAACAAGGTTAAGCACAGAGAAAAAAATACTGGATGGGAATTTCAGAAACTTATTACATACAAGATATATGCTACATTTCTTCTCTCATGTCAAACTTCCAGATTATCATTGCAAAGATCAAAGGAATGCCACGGTAATTATTCTACACTTTACCTTCATACACAACATTCAATTATGAGAAAATTGATACACATCTCATTTGCATTTTGCCAATGCAAAAATGACGTCGAAAACTGATAATTCAAATTTATAATCAGAAAAGTTATGAAAGTTGCAAAAGGAATTTATAAACGACTGAAGAATATTTGTAATTCAATATGTAAATCAATCGTCTGCATTCCGAGATCGATACACATGTATCGTTTACCTGATCAAGACATAGGGTTCACGGTGAGCGCGACCTGTAGCTAGGGGATGCTTACTCCTCCTGTGCACCTGATCCAACCTCTGGTGTCTGTTTGCTCTACTCTGAATTTTGCATTCTTTTTAGGAAATACGATATTGATCAATGTTCGTAATCTTCCACATTTTCATGTACACAGACATGACGATGCAGACAAGTTAACCCTCTTTCACGCATATGTAATGGACGACACATGGCACACGCAGACTAATGGCAAAAGGTCACCCAAGTGATTTAGGGGACCTAAAAATATTGTAAGTGCATCTTCCAGGGTTCATTGCCCAAGCCGTTATTGGCTATAACATCAATAGTAACATCTTTGTCAGTCACAACCAATACATGGACCCTTTCACCGCATCATCTGAATAAGATCTCCAAACTATGTCTATACACATTTATTATAGATATATTTTCAAAACTGCAAGAGTAGTAAGGTAAAAAAAGAAATTGACATGAAAAATTAGGACATTTTTAGCATTTCCCCTTGAATTCAACATATTTTAAGGATTCAATTTTAGCAAAACTAAAAAAAAAAAAAGCGTTTTAAAACATTTCAAGCATTTTTACAATGTCATACTCTCTAAAAAGCCAATTCAGAGCATCACCTGCATCAAATTCCTACCATCCTTCTTTCCTACAAACCAACCAAACTAACAAAACCTTGCTGATGATGATGATGAAGTCAAGTGTACAGAGTGCAATTAGCTTTTATTTCATTATTCCTTATCAAAATCATAACTATTCCTCATCTTCTACATTTTGAGTCCAAATGTATAATGTCTGCAAAGAAAAGTATTCCATGCATAAAACAATTCCTGGCTTTTGGACTCCTATAACAATCATAATAAAAAAATAATTTTTTTTTTTTATCAAATTTATTTTACATCAAAGTTTATTAATGTCTACAAACTGAAAATTCTACACTATACTTTAAAGTTTGGACAATTGTCATAAATGTGCTCATTTGCTCTGGAAAATTTGTACTCAACAAAATCAATGAATACAGAAATAAAAATGTTGATCACTTTCATCATTTCCACAATGAATTGCAATACAGGTGATAAAACATAGCACACGAAAAAACATGCATGATAAAATGTCTCAGAATAAATTTGTTCACCAGTAAACTAAACACAACGTTGTTGTCTTTTCAACTGTTCAAGTGTGTTCTTTTTCAAAGTTTTTTAAAATGGAGAGAAGTCACAAAGTTCTTAATGATCAGCATTTGGCGGCGGACTTCGACTTCTGCTACGACTGTGACCATTTCTTGCTGGCGAATCTTCCTTTCCATGGCCTGGTGACCTTGACGCAGACCGACTGTATGACCTTGACCTGTTCAAAGATGACATGTTTTCAACTCACTTTAAACACAATTATAACATTCACACTGCTTTCAAAGAAGTCACAATGCCTACCTCCTTGGAGAACCACTCCTTCTTCTGTCATATGACCTCGATCTTGACCGTGAGGCTGATCTCCTGTAAAAGCATAATTTTACATTTCTCAATTATTTTTTCCCCAAACATTTTATGATAAAAATGGGAACATGTTTCTATGTGAATTTTAGTTAGGGCTATTCCAGAAATAAATACATGGGGGGGGGGGGGGGGGGGGGGGGGGGGGGGGGGGTCGGGGGGTCGGGAGGCACCTTTTGTATATACCAAGCACCCATAAAAAAAAAATAAAAAAGTACCCCATGACCCATGAAATTGATAAACTCATTTTACAATGACCCATCTAATTAAAAAAAAAACTAACCAGACCCACCACAAAAATATTTTTAAAAATGAAAACGGTACAAATCTCGCGAGGTTTTCGGGACAAACATTCTAGTCAATGACGCGGTAATGCCTGTGCGACATTGTATCACAGTTGTTCTGAAGAAACGATGTCACATCAACAATCAAAGGCATCTATGGTGGGAATGTTGGAAAGATTGGGAGTCCAAACGATGCTATTATCATGAAATGGGTATGGATATGTTTTTCCACGAATCGTTCGTCTTCTAATGGAGCCCGCGCCCAGAGGCCTCTATATCACCATCACACTGACTGATAAATATAACGCATCGGTACCCTCGTATACATCAACTAAGGTTTGCCTATTTTTATTAGAAAATGGAATACCTATTGGTTTCAAAATATTCCCAAAATCGATGCACTGTAAACTGTAATAATCTACAGAACAGAGTTCGCCGCCATCACGTCCAAAGGGACCCTACTAAACACGCCTCTAATTTGAAGAGTGCCGTAATGGAAAGTTATGCACTGCAAAGAGCGACAACTCGAATAGTTCTATGTTACTTCCGATTTCGAAAGCACGTTTTCAATTTTCCCTCCAACGTTTTGTAACCAACACGACAAGAGCGACAATAAAAATATTCTGAAAACTCAACACCCACGTGGCACAAAATAAAACAATAGAAACTACCCACAATAAATATTATTTTAACAGTCCAACCACGGACCAAATAAAATATGAAAAAATACGACCACCCACACAAAAAAATATCATTTGCCGCCCGACCCCCCCATTTGATCATTTCTGGAACAGCCCTTATGAAATTGTTCGAATTCTAAAATATCTACCTTCTTTCTCTGCTTCTTGACCTTGATCTCCTACAAATTATTAGATATTGCATGAAACTTAGCCTTTACTTCTTACAAGGGGAATAATTCTGACTTTGGACAGTTAAAAGATACACACAGAAGATTTGCTAGAGATATTTTAATTTACCTTCTTTCGTATGGACTCCTAGAACGACTCCTCCTATGAAATAATATGGATCAGTTTATAACACACAGACAGGATATAACATCAGATAATAATAATGACAGGTTATTTCACACAAATTTACATGTCATATTTTCAATGAAATTCATTCACATCATCCATGGTACAATAGACTGCTCTATATTCAAAATAATAGTTAAATGGTTTATTACTGAATTACTATAGATGGTCAGGACAATCCTATATTATAGAAGTCTGAAGACTGAATCAAACAGACATACTCTCTACGATTCTGCAAGTCAGTAATAAACCACTGAATAGTAATGGCCAATCGAACCAAAAACCATAATCGATTATCGATAATAATTGGACACATGTAATCGATTAATAATCGGAATTGTCATTTAAGTGGGTTTTTTCTCCTCAAAATAGATAACATAATTATTAAACAAATGGAAACAACATTTGAATTCTTCTTTGAATTTCAACATATCAAGTAATGGAATTTATTTATACAATGTAATCACATTGTCCGAAAGTCATTCAGGACATAAGATTCTTATGTTAGTGACAACCCTGATTAGGCAAGGGAAAGCAACACAAAAGACAAGAATTAACAATAGGCAAGTAGAAGTAAGATAAAGAAAGATGAAATTAACAAAAGGCAAGTAAAAAGTAACACAAAGGTATCTGGAATCAACACAAAAGCAAGTGAAAGCAACATGGTGAGTAGAATAAAGATACCTCCTCTGGTAGGGACTTCTGGACCTACTTCTCCTACAATAAATAAATCACTAAATACAGCACATCAATATATATATGGTAAAAGATATGCTTCCTTTCCATATCATATATCTACTAGTGTTATACTACAACTTACATTGCTGTCAGCTCAGAATATTTACCTTCAATAAGTCTTTAAAAGGGAAAGGCAACCCTAACCACATTGTTGCTTTAAGAATAAAGTATTACTTGCTGATATCGTAAATAACAGTCTTTAACATAAAAAGTCCTTGCTTAACGATTAAATCAATATTAATCTATCAGATATTCTAAATTACCCACCACTAAGAGAGTGGTTATTGAATTTAATTTAAGATGTCACACCATCGGTTTCGGTTTATTTCATCAGTAGCACTGTAAACATGACAAGTCACGAACAATTAATTTTGAAGCCATATAGATTTGAGACCGTTCTTTCGCAAGAAGAAATTAAGTAAAGATGTTGAGTTGAGTCGCAGACCAGGCAGACGGTACAAGTTTCTTCATACAAATGTCTCGAACCTCAACTTGTCATTACGCACTTGATGGATCTACAGTTTACAGTCTTTTCTTTTCAGATGACTTGGCTGGGTCAGGAATTTTGAATTTTTTTTCCCCCCACATCTCCCATTTGCATTAGTGTAATTGACAGGAAGGCATCAACCGATTTTATATTGTAAAATCTACCACATGCACATCTTTGATGATCGTACAATCTGATCAAAACCGGAACAGGCGGTGTGACATCATAATTATTGATTTTTGTGGTCTTCAATACAAAAGAGTTCCACATCATGACAGCCTCTATAGATAGTGTGAATTTCAATATTTTCAAATTAGTACTGAAGTTTATCTAGGCTGTATATCGACAGAATAACATGACAAATTTTTATATCATTAATCCTAAGAATGAAAAATCAATGATCCACATAAAGACATATTCCAGAATTCCAAAAGCTTGAAAGTTTCAAGAAAAATTTCATCTACTATGACCTCTCAATGTAAAGAATGTAGCAAAGTTTACCTCTTCTCTGGAGTTCTTGATCTACTCCTCCTACAAATTGTGACAAAACTTATTAGTTATCCTCTCTGCATGTAAACCACACAAAATACTTAACAAAGTAACTTCATATAATCAACAGTTATTCTAAAGTCGCATCAAAAATGGATTATTGATGTATCAGTTGTAAATAAATCAACCAATACAAACATTTTTTTTCTACAAATATAACCAGTCATAACATTATTTCGTGTATTCTCTCACCTTCGATTTTTCTTTGGACTTCTTGACCTTGACCTATATCTGTGAAATAAAATCATCTGTGTTAGCTTTTCAATTATCAAACAAATTCTCCCGTCTACTCCACATTTATGTATCGACGTCCACTTGACTTACTTCGGACTTCTGCTTCTGGATCGTCTTCTACCGCCACGTCTTCTGTCATGATCCCCACCATAATAACTGTCTCTGTAAGGTGAACTTCTTCTTCCTCCACGATCCTTTGATCTCATTTGGTTTGGTGCTGAAATAAATTTTAACATTTGCTATGTTTTCTGTTTCTCTCCAAATACAAACATGTGTTGACCAGAGCTCTCATTATTCCTTATTCACCACATAACCCCTGCCCGGGTTATATATTATTACAGTATTCCTGATACTTGGTTCTGTAACACTTGGGAATACTTCATTGGCAACATGCTCCTCACATATTCCCTGAATCTCTTGAAAATTTTTGAAAAGACGCAAAGATTCTACATAGCTAATTATTCTTTCTAAACAGCATAGAAATGTAGAAATATGACATTTTGAAATTGTGCTAAACATATTTATTTTTGAAAATAAAGATAAAAAAATAAAATAAAAACCACATAAAAACTTACTTTTTCGATCACCTCTGGCAAATTCAACTTCCAGTTCCATACCAAAAAACCTGGTTCTATCTAGATGGTATAGAGCATCATCTGCATCCCTGGAATCTTCAAACTTAAGCCTTGTTAAGGATTCTCAGCAGCATAATGACCAGAAACTCATCAAGTAGTTTCAAACAAAAAACAATACCAAGTTCATGTTACTGTAGACACCTTACCGTAAGTGACAAATCTATAATCAAAGTTTTTTTTTCTTCCCAACACCTTAAATCTCCCTATCCTATATTACTACAAATGCATTGCTTCGGAAGGAATCACATAATCCCATTTTCAACTACACACAGAAACAATGTTTCTGAAATAACAACTCAAGTAATATAACAAAAGTAAAATTTCCTTTACTGATAATTTGAAAGCAAGCATTTGGAATGTTTTCACGTCAATGAACATTAATTGTCCATAACTATACATTTGTAGGTTGGATACTTTAATTATGTGATGATTTCACCTTGAATTGTTGTGAACGTGTAGTCTTTGTTAGTATTACATGTAGTATTGCCTTGATCATATACGAAGACCCTCGGAGTAAACTGACATCCCTTCACTTGTCATTCTTTGACTTTAACTTGAGTTTCCATGACTTGCTCTCTGTGAATTCTTGGGCTTGCCTTCTTGAACTTGATTTCTGTGACTGTTCTTTGAGTGCTTTGCTTTCTTTAACTTGAATTCTGTGACTTGCTTTCTGTGCTACTTTATTATCTTTCCTTCAGAGATCTGTTAGGCCCTGACTTGTGACTTGAAATGAAGACTGTGACTTGCCTTGTCTTGCATTCTTTGTCTTGATCAGTCAGGTTAACTAGTATTAATACATATTCATTATTCAACAGTCAAACATGAAAACAATTATCAATAAGGATTTAGCTTGCTCTATAAATACTTAAAAAGCGTTCATCAAACTGTTTTTACAATTCATACACAAGAAATAGTTGCACAAACACTATTAACTTAACCAACTGTTCAGCAATTTGCTAATTCATGATACTGTGCAACTAGATCCTGAATACAGATTTTAAGATTTGGAACTTTGTAGGTTTACACTAGATAAGATTACGAAATTTTCTGTAAACCTCGTTTTAAATCAGCTGGAATGTATAAGCGAGTAGATGGGGCTGTATCTTGTCTTTGTCTTGACTTGAGTAGCAGTGCCAAGTCTTGAGTGGACACCACTGTGTCTGTTAATGTCATGCACACTGTATCTGTACATTTGAGAGGCGTTAGCTTGACAAGATCTTTGCCTTTTTCTGTTACAAGAGACCCTTGTCAAAACTGTCCTACTTTTATTTGAAACGCAACACCGTCATCAACCAACTGTACATTCTGATAAAGAAAAACAAAAAATTAAGATCAATGGTATGCACCAAAAGTTTACCAATAGCAAGTTTTAAAGGATATTGTACATATGCAAAACCTCTTGGATCTCGTGTGTAATAGTCTACTGGAACATAGACATCTGTTAAAGGTCCATATTTACCAAACAATGCTCGCAATTCTTCTGCCATTTCTTCAGCCCTATTATCAATTATTCAAAAATCAAATGCAATGTCAAATTCTAATGCTGAGAAGTATCAGTAGTAAGCAAGTTTCATTTTCTCTCTTAAAGTTGCATAGAACCACTATATTCTTAAATTCAAAGAAGTATGAGGGTTAACAGAGAGAAAAAATATGGAAGATTCTTCTAATATAAAAAAAAAAACCCACAAGGAATGAAACAAACGCAGATATCAGAATAAATTACAGAATCATTCTGTGAAACTACATAAAAACATTTTAAATATGTTGAAAGTACAATTTAAAGGTGTATGTTACGAACACCGCAAAATAAAACCCTAAAATTTCCCCATGGGCAGACAACTCACGAAAAAAATATCAGTGTAAATATTGACGCTGGTTTATATTACTTTACTTAATCCACTTGTCAATAACATTCTAAATATCTTTCATTACACATGAATGGAATACCTTAATTGATGAACTTTATCACTATGCACTTGAAAACAAGCATGTCCGCCAAAATAGCATTTGTGGAACAGCCATCTTGTTTATATTGAAAACGACAAGTTATTTATGCACAAAAAATAATAATTGATTGTACAACAAACCTTTCCGTTGACGGAACATTTCTAACATACAGAGAAGAGTTCGGGGGCCTAGAGTAACGCGACATTACAATTTGACTTATTTCTCTCCACTTCTACGTAACTACCTCGTTTCTGGCTTAAAAATATGAAAGCGAGGCTTGGCGATAATGTATTAATTGGTACTCAAAATGTTTCGTATAAAATTCCCTAAATAGTCCCTCCCCCTTTTGATAAAGGTCATATATGAACTTTATAACAAACGGGATGACTTCAGCTTCTCCATTGTCAACTTCCCATATTTATGTAGCAATATTCTATTATCATCTACACAAATATATGGTATATAGTGTTTTTATATATATATAGAATAGAATACTAGTACTTTATTTCTACATGTAATCCAGAGTCCAAAGTAGACAAACATGAGATGATTACAACAATGAAGAGAAGAGATGCCAAACAATAGAATATGCATATTAATTGATAACAATAACTGACAAGGTATACTTAAGAATACATAATACTTTTACAAATGTCATATACATAAATATATATATATTACTAAACCTTGTTATTGTAAATAAATCTGCCCGCAAGATCAAGAATTTCTTTCTCTTCTGTGTTTAGTAGCCAAATAGTTTTTGCTCATTATCTTAAGTAGAAAATTTTGGATTTTTTTTTCTACAAAATTAAATATTTCTTTTCTTTCGTTATCGTATTTAATTTTTCACGTTATTAAAAATGTATTTCATTTTCAACGTTATTAGACTGTCTCTCGACTGATTCGGTACGAAATTTGACTGCCAAGAGCTTGTTTTGTTTATGGTCAGTTTTGGAATCGAGGCAGGCTACTGACATCGATGTTACAGGGGTTTAAAAAAAGTCTTGTTTAAAGTCAGCATTTCACGAATTTTATGGTCGATCTAATTATAGGCTGTCCGTTATCAGGTAAAATGCTGTCTGACATGTCGGCCGTTCTTTTACACGCTGATTTTGACTGCAGGTTTACTCTGTTTGCCCGATCGCGGCGGGGGTGACCAGTCAACAGGGAATGTTTAATCCTCCTTGACACCTGATCCCACAGGTTTGTATGTTCAGGGGTCCTGTGTTTGCCCTACTTTTAATTTTGTAGGAGTTATGAGATTGATCACTGTTCGTTATCTTCACCTTCATGATATTGGTAGGCCATTCGTTAGCAATGAAATGATTTTATCAAGTATTCTTTAGGCACCTTCATCATCATATCTCCTCGGCTATATACGGTATAGCCTATGTACAATTTAGCTTGTGAAAGTATGGTAAGTCGTGTTTTTTATGCTCTTATATGTTTATTTGTTTTTAGATTAGAATAATTGATTTTAAAATAACTGAACTGGAGTCCTGGGCCGGGTTTCACAGAACTATCTTACGATCTGTCATAAGATAGATCATAAGAGTGTCTTAAGATCTCACTTATGACAATCATAAGATATGGCAGTACCGTTTCATAAAACTATCTTAACTTTAGAAATCTTAAGATGGGTCTTAGGACTTTGTTATACTCATTCCATTGTTCTATACCGTGTTTGTTTTATTAATTTTTAACTGCGTAGATGAATTTAAATGTTACATGTATATGAAAGATTAAAGTATATAAAAATATATATAGGAAGTTGAAATATTGCGATTTTAGTTATTTGTAATGATTTAATGTATCTATAAAATGTAATACATGCGACCTTAGGGACCGGTCAATATTTATGGGGGTGGAGGGTGGGGTGGGGTGTGTGTGCAAAATGCAATAGGACACACACATACTGATAGGACTCTCAACTTTTTCATTTTTAACACTTATAGGACAGCTATATTTTTTGTGCAAATGTATTAATGAACCAAAAATATTATAAAGTATTTTAAACTTTTAATTCAACTATCTTACAAACAATAATGCTGAATTGTATGCATACTTTATTTCATATCCAAGTTGAATATACTAGAGACAATTTTGATAAAGTACTGGACCTTTGAAAATTTTTAATATAAAACATGTAATTGAAAATCACAAAAGAAGTATTCAGCTGTGAATAAAATTGCAAAAATTACATGTAAATTTTGCATGGTGTATGGATTTCAATCATAGAAAATAAAAATGGTATATCAAGTTGGTCATAACTTGAAGCATACAGACCAGAATTTAACTAAAGTCTAAACACATCTTTAATAAATTGATAATTTGCCAATACAACCTACATCATTGGGTTAAATGCTGTCTGACTTGTTTCATGCCGATTGTTAGGCCGTTCTTGGCACCCTAATTTTGATTAGGGATAACTCCGTTTACCTGATCAGGATATAGGGCTCATGGCGGGTGTGACCGGTTGACAGGGGATGCCTACTCCTCCTAGGCACCTGATCCTACATTGTACCTCTGGTATATCCAGGAGTCCGTGTTTGTCCAACTTTCTATTTTGTATTGCTCATAGGAGTTATGAGATTAATCACTGTTCGTTACCTCCACCTTACATAGAGAATACCGAGATGCGAAAAATACTTGCAAGTACATGAGACAACAAGTCAGTAAAACAGTAATTTTAAAAATATGCAAAATGTAGCAACAATTTAACAAAAAGAATAAAAAATAAGATGAAATGAGATTTGTAACTTGACTACACAAATTACCGAACAAACATGACAAAGTGAACAAAAGTTTCTCAGGAGCTTGAATCCCTCAGCTGATAACATTTCAAATGATAATTACGAAGAACTCCAGAGATCTTTAAAATGAAGTATAAAATGTTGTTTAATCATACATGTATATTTGTTTATTAGATAGGACACACACTTTTGTATTAAACATATGATCTATAGGACAGCAACTTTTTTGTATTCTTAGAAGATAGGACATAGTGGTTTTTGAAAGAAAAAGGAAATATGGAATGCACTGGTCCCAACCCCCCAATAAATATTGACCGGTCCCTTACACTTTATTTTGTATTTCAAAGTTTTGTATTTAGTATATCATTTTGCTGGAAAAGAAAAGAAAAGACAAGTACGGCGTTGCTAACTTGTAACAAACGTTTTTTTTTTTTTTTAAAAAGTATATTCCGTAAACGAGGGTGTGGGTAGGTATAGGGAAAACCAAAGACACGGGTAATACTTAAACAAATTTATAACGAACTTTGCATTAATCGAGCAAAACGTGTGCACGCGTGTTCGACTATACATGTACATGTATACTGGGCGCAAAAGCTTTCTTATGTGAAAAAGCCAATAACTGAATGAAATGAAATGAAATAGTACGAAAACCATCAAAAGGATAAAAACGTGTAGAAATAGATTTACCCAATGCTGCGTTTGTGTCTACAAACAATGAACGAATGGTATTCGAATGCGTTTACTTGTGACCAGATAGCGGTTACGAAGTCCGTGTGCATGCTCTCAGACAAATCGGTGTCAGAAGACTTAAAATGTCTATGAAACGATGTCCAAACTTTTCAGCTGCTGAAATATCAGTATTGTTTGATGAGGTGGAGAAAAGAAAAGACATTTGTTTTCAAAACAAAATTATAGTTCCAATGCTATGAAGAAAACTTGGGGAGGTGTCACTTCTAAAATCAATGCTGTAAATTCAACAAGTTATGTCCGGTCGGGGGAAGAAATGAAGAAAAAGTGGACATGCCTAAACAGCGAATGTGGGAAAAGTTTATTTGTGGAATGTACGAAACGAATATTGAGTTCATCACAAAGATCACATATCGCGGTATACGAAGCTTATCAATGATGTCCACATCCTCCATATACATGTAGTCTAATAGATTGTTTTTGTCCCTGAAACCACGTTCCACCCGGATAAACTACCTACCTCTTAGCAAAACATATTTCAGTACTTATAGACTTAAGACAAGTATCTGGATGCCTTAAGATTTCTCAGTAACAATCTTAAGATTATCTTAAGATATGACAGTTTTGTGAAACAGCTAAGATGGATCTTGTGACAAATTTTGGTCTTAATGTGAAACTGGGCCCTCATCTGTTAGTATTTAACGGCTACATAAAACCGTTTTTTTGAGGTACTGACTAAAACCCGGTCTTCGGTCTCGGTCCCGTGACTAAAACCCGGATACTTTTATTCGATACAAACAGAATATATCAGGATATTTGAGCCCCATTTCTCAATAACTTAGGTATGACATCTCATGCCTTCATTCTGATAGTAAATTGATCATATTATTTTCTTCTTTCGTAAAATAATATGTGAAAACTCCGGGACCGGTGGGACCGAGAAGTAAAAACAGTGCTAAAAGCCGGTCCCGGTCTCGATATTTTTTATTTTTCCTAAATAGTCACTTTAATCTACCTTTTTATTAAAAAATATAAGAGTGTTATATTCAATGACATTCCTTTGTATGCACATGTATGTTTCTGATTTATTGTATGTTTGTGTTTTATTCCAATTTTCCTTTTTATGTCAAAATCGAACTCAACTACGTGATTTTTTTTTCTCCCAAATGAACGCGTTATATTACATTTTCATAAAAAGATAAGGATGTAGAAGAGAACTAATATATATGTAACACCTGACCACACGATTGATAAAATTTTCAAATTCAATGTTGGTGTATTCCGAACCGGGTCTCTGTATATGTACATGTATACGCGGGTTACTGCTCTCTCTCTCTCTCTCTCTCTCTCTCTCTCTCTCTCTCTCTCTCTCTCTCTCTCTCTCTCATTTACGAGTGTATCGTGAGAATCGCATTAATTTGTTAAATTATGATGTTATATTAGTTGTTATAATCAGGGAAGAAAAGTCTCTATGTAAATATTAGAATAATGCAAAGTAGAGTGCACGTGCAAAATATGAGTCCAGAATGTACGATGTATGAAGTACTTTAAAAATTATGTTCATGAGTGAAATGGAAAAAAAAAAACCAACCAAATATTGTCCTTAAAGAAACATGAAGAATAATTGTTGTTGATAGCGAAACAAAATTAATGTGCACTCTTGTCAACAACTCCCTCCCCCGCCCCTTTCCAGAAAGATTCTGAATACAAGAATAATGCTTTTGAAAAGCAAATGTTATACCTCCGTAATCGGATATTCAGGGCGCATTTACATACTTTTTGGTCCATCCGTCTGTTTGTCAGTAAAAACTTGCACCTTCGGTATAACTTTTGAATGCATGTTGATAGGGTTTTCATATTTCACATGTGTACTTCTTGTGACAAGACCTTTCTTTACATGCAATTCTTCACCTTTCAAATTTGACCTACTTTTGAAAATCTTTAACCTTAGTCATGACTTTTGAATGGTTAGAAAAATACACGAGGGTATAAATTGCTTCACGCAGGCATACTTTTCATGAAGCGCTAACAGTAGGCCTATTTGTATTTTCAAAACTGAAATTTATTTCTTAAATGAATTTACAGGTATGTCTTACATATTTATAAATGTAGATTTCATTGTTTGTAAAGTGAATTTATGTCAAATTTATGCACTTTGAAATATAAGATATTTTGAAAATAGGAAACAAACAGTTTTTGTGCAGCATAATTAATACATATATGTTTGTATATATACGTATATAGCTATTCACAATAAATATAGTTACCACATAATATTACAGTAAAAACATTCCATAGATTATTTGAAGATCATCTAAACTCAGAGGGTATCTTCTGTATAAGTATACAGAATCTGACATTTTTGGTGAGCATGTTCTCTATGTATGACACACTTTTATAGATACTATAAATATATTAGGTGGATTTTTTTTAAGCATTGTATCTAAAAGAACCACAAATGAAAAAAATAAAATAAAACTAAGTATCAAGTAAGAAAGGAAGAAATATTTTATAGTTATTATTTATTGGTTATTTACAAATATATGTAAAATATATACCCATATAAAGAGATCGGGTTTGGAATACAAAACATGAATCTTTGAAAACTGATTTTGACAAGAATAGAAGAAATAAAATAAATGAACAAATAAACTAACTGTAAATTACAAACAAATACACCAGGATAAGTACATATATATTATTTCCCTTCTACATCCTTATCTTCTTATGAAAAGGTAGTGTAACACGATCATTTGGGACAAAATGTCACGTACATGTATAGTTGAGTTCGATCTGACATAAATATAAAGAATATTGGAATAAAAAACCTACACACACAATAAATCAGAAATATATGTATACATAGGGATGCCATTGATTATCACGTCCTTATATTTTTTATGAAAAGGTAGATTAAAGCGGCTATTGAGGAAAAATGTCGAGACCGGGACCGGCTTTTAGCATTGTTTTTATTTCTCGGTCCCACCGGTCCCGGAGTTTTCGGCAGGGTCTATAAGCCCGTGAACTGATACAATCGGAAGTTCCGTGAACTCAAACACACACAAATTGCATACGTCATACAATTTACTTTCGTTTTTACTAAAGGTCTAGTATTAACTCGTACCCGAGATGCATATTAAAAATCTTTTGTAAGTGGAGGTACAGAATCAACACTAATAAGGATTTGATTGAGTTCACTGGGTTCTAATTAGGATGTGATTGAGTTCATGGGCTTCTAATTAGGATATGGTCCACTTCACGGGCCTGTCTCTAACACTAAATAGGATGTGATTGAGTTCACGGGCCTAACTCTAACACTAATTAGGATATGATCCAGTTCACGGGCCTGATTCTAACATTAATTAGGATGTGATTGAGTTCACGGGCCTGATTCTAACACTAATCAGGATATGATGCAGTTTACGGGCCTGATTCTAACACTAATTAAAATGTGATCCAGTTCACGGGCCTGAGTCTAACACTAATTAGCATGTGATTGAGTTCACGGGCCTGCTTCTAACACTAATTAGGATATGATCCAGTTCACGGGCCTGATTCTAACATTAATTAAAATGTGATCCAGTTCACGGTCCCGATTCTAACACTAATTAGCATGTGATTGAGTTCACGGGCCTGCTTCTAACACTAATTAGGATATGATCCAGTTCACGGGCCTGATTCTAACACTAATCAAAATGTGATTGAGTTCACGGGCCTGATTCTAACACTAATGAAATATGATTGAGTTCACGGGCCTAATTCTAACACTAAGTAAAATGTGATTGAGTTCACGGGCCTGATTCTAAAACTAATCAGGATATGATCCAGTTCACGGGCTTGATTCTAACACTAATTAAAATGTGATCCAGTTCACGGGCCTGATTCTAACACTAACTAGCATGCGATTGAGTTCACGGGCCTGATTCTAACACTAATTAGCATGTGATTGAGTTCACGGGCCTGCTTCTAACACTAATTAGGATATGATCCAGTTCACGGGCCTGATTCTAACATTAATTAAAATGTGATCCAGTTCACGGTCCCGATTCTAACACTAATTAGCATGTGATTGAGTTCACGGGCCTGCTTCTAACACTAATTAGGATATGATCCAGTTTACGGTCCTGATTCTAACACTAATCAAAATGTGATTGAGTTCACGGGCCTGATTCTAACACTAACTAGCATGTGGTTGACTTCACGGGCCTGATTCTAACACTAATTAAATGTGATTGAGTTCACGGGCCTAATTCTAACACTAAGTAAAATGTGATTGAGTTCACGGGCCTGATTCTAACACTAATTAGCATGTGATTGAGTTCACGGGCCTGATTCTAACACTAATTAAATGTGATTGAGTTCACGGGCCTAATTCTAACACTAAGTAAAATGTGATTGAGTTCACGGGCCTGATTCTAAAACTAATCAGGATATGATCCAGTTCACGGGCTTGATTCTAACACTAATTAAAATGTGATCCAGTTCACGGGCCTGATTCTAACACTAATCAAAATGTGATTGAGTTCACGGGCCTGATTCTAACACTAACTAGCATGTGATTGAGTTCACGGGCCTGATTCTAACACAAATTAGGATATGATCCAGTTCACGGGTCTGATTCTAACACTAATTAGGATATGATCCAGTTCACGGGCCTGATTCTAACACTAATTGAAATGTGATTGAGTTCACGGGCCTGATTCTAACACTAGCTAGCATGTGATTGAGTTCACGGGCCTGATTCTAACACTAATTAGCATGTGATTTAGTTCACTGGCCTGATTCTAACACTAATTAGGATATGATCCAGTTCACGGGCCTGATTCTAACACTAATTAGGATATGATCCAGTTCACGGGCCTGATTCTAACACTAATTGAAATGTGATTGAGTTCACTGGCCTGATTCTAACACTAATTAGGATATGATTCAGTTCACGGGCCTGATTCTAACACTAATTAGGATATGCTCCAGTTCAGGGGGCTGACTCTAACACTAATTAGGATGTGATTAAGATCACAGGCCTCTAATTAGAATTATAGCATTATTATTTATTTCCACAAATCACATTTTCATACAACTCTTTATAGTGAAATGTTACACACATCTATTTTGATTTAAATCGTATCATTGATTATTCATCTATAACTTAGACTTTTGAAATAGTTTATTATACCCCCCGCAACAAGTTGTGGGTGGGGGGGTATACTGGAATCGGGTTGTCCGTCTGTCTGTCCGTCCGTCTGTAGACGCAATGGTTTCCGGGCTCTAAAGCATTATCCTTTCCACCTACCGTCACCATATCATATATATGGACTACCCATGGGATGAAGATGTTCCCTATCGATTTTGGGGTCAAAAGGTCAAAGGTCACGCGCACTGGACATCAAAGTAGCAATATGGTTTCCATTTAAATTCTTTAATGGCTTTTTTCATCGCATGGAGATGCTGTGTTCCTAGATACCTTTTGGATCATAATATTGAAGTTTTACCTATTTCCAACACGCTTTAGGAGATTGGGGTAAGCGAGGGGTATTCTTAGTGAGCATTGCTCACAGTACCTCTTGTTTTAACAGGTTGTTTTTTTACAATAACTATCGGAAAAGACTAACAAAATTTATGTTCCTATCATGCATAAATCTAAATAAATCATTGATTTTGCAAAATCTGATGACATCATAGGAGGGTGGAATTACTTTAAATTATGTTTAGTGCTGTGTGTATATAAACATGCACTCATATAATTATATCTTCCCTCTTCCAGGGGGAGACATATTGTATTTGTACTTTCTGTCCGTCCTTCCGTCACAAAATCTTGTGAACGCTTCTCCACCTATATGGCTTATCAGATAGACTTGAAACTTTGTACAATGCTTCATTGTCATTTGCAGATGTGAATATTGTTGGGACGGGAGGATCCAATTGTTTTCCTAAGAGTTATAGTGGATCTAAGAGGGGTGGAAGATGTAAAATAGCTTATGAACTCTTCTCCTCCCATATGGCTTATTGGATAGACTTGAAACTTTGTACAATGCTTAATTGTCATTTGTAGATGTGCATATTGTCGGAATGGGAGGATCCAAAGTTTTTCCTAAAAGATATAGTGGATCTAAAAGGGGTGGAGGATGTTAAAATACCTTGTGAACACTTCTCCTATATGGCTTATCTGATAGACTTGAGAATTTGTACAATGCTTCAATGCCATTTGTAGATGTGCAAGTTGTAGGGACAGGAGGATCCAATTTCTGTCCTAAGAGTTATAGTGGATCTAAGAGGGGTGGAAGATGTAAAATAGTTTATGAACTCTTCTCCTCCCATATGGCTTATTGGATAGACTTGAAACTTTGTACAATGCTTAATTGTCATTTGTAGATGTGCATATTGTGGGAATGGGAGGATCCAAAGTTTTTCCTAAAAGATATAGTGGATCTAAAAGGGGTGGAGGATGTTAAAATACCTTGTGAACACTTCTCCTATATGGCTTATCTGATAGACTTGAGAATTTGTACAATGCTTCAGTGCCATTTGTAGATGTGCAAGTTGTAGGGACAGGAGGATCCAATTGCTATCCTTAAAGTTAAAGTGGATCTGAGGGGTGTAGGGTATAAAATAGTTTGTGAACGCTTCTCCTCCTATATGGCTTATCAGAGTTCATGTCTATCTTCCTGCCCATGCTTTCTCCTCCATACTATTCAATACATTAAGGGGGATGTTTCCTATATTTTACGAATTAATTGGTTGATTGACAACAAACTTGGTACACTTGTACAGCATATATAAGGAGTAGATGACCCCTATTGATTCTTAGGTCACATGGTCAGTCCACTCTTGACATAGGAAGGTATTGTCTGCTCAATATTTTGAATTGGTGCAACTACTATCAATTAAATGAGGCACGGGTATAACCCTTTCAATTTTGCAACTTGGGGGGCATATGTGTTTTAGAAACATCTCTTGTGTTGTATTATATGAATTACAGGTTTTAGTGTGCTCAGTTTAGAGAATAGCATAAAAGTATTTGATAATTAAATATCTTACAGATTGGCAGTTTACTCCATGCACCGAAAGGAATGATAAACTGTGATATTCGTAAATGATGAGCATTTATATTTTTAGCTCACCTGAGCCAAAGGCTCAAGTGAGCTTTTCTGATCAAAATTTGCCCGTTGTCTGTCGTCGTCGGGCGTCATAAACGTTTTACATTTTCGACTTCTTCTCAAGAACCGCAGGACCAATTTCAACCAAACTTCCCACAAAGCATCCTTGAGTGAAGGGCTTTCAAGTTTGTTCAAAAGAAGGGTCATGTCCCTCTCAAAGGGGAGATAATCACAAAAATGCAAAAATAGGGTGGGGTCATTAAAAAATCTTCTAATCAAGAGCCACTCGGCCAGAAAAGCTGAAATTTACATGACAGCTTACTGGCATAGTACAAATTCACGTTTATTAAAATCATGGCCCCTGGGGGTTGGATGGGGCCACAATAGGGGATCAAAGTTTTTACATACAAATATATAAGGAAAATGTTTAAAAATCTTTTTCTCAAGAACCACTGAGCCAGAAAAGCTGATATTGACATGAAAGCTTCCTGACATATTTCAGATTTCAGTTTGTGAAAATTATGGCTCCCAGGGGTAGGATGGGGTCACATGGGGGATCAAAGTTTTGCATACAAATATATAGGAAAAATCTTTAAATACATATGTATGAGCCAAAGTGACTCAGGTGAGCGATGTGGTCCTTGGGCCTCTTGTTTGTATGTGGCTGTGGTAGACAATTTTTAGTTCATCCTAGCTCCTA